>NW_027017300.1:0-152615 GCF_036013445.1 Caloenas nicobarica | reverse complement strand
CCTGTCGGGCTCTGTCGGGCCCTGTCGGGCCCTGTCGGGCTCTGTCGGGCTCTGTCGGGCTCTGTCGGGCTCTGTCGGGCTCTACTGGGCTCTGTCGGGCTCTGTCGGGCTCTGTCGGGCTCTGTCGGGCTCTACTGGGCCCTGTCGGGCTCTGTCGGGCTCTGTCGGGCTCTGTCGGGCTCTGTCGGGCCCTGTCGGGCCCTGTCGGGCTCTGTTGGGCTCTACTGGGCTCTGTCGGGCTCTACTGGGCTCTACTGGGCCCTGTCGGGCTCTGTCGGGCTCTGTCGGGCCCTGTCGGGCTCTACTGGGCTCTATCGGGCCCTGTCGAGCCTTGTCGGGCTCTGTCAGGCCCTGTCGGGCCCTGTCGGGCCCTGTCGGGCTCTGTCGGGCTCTGTCGGGCTCTGTCGGGCTCTACTGGGCTCTGTCGGGCTCTGTCGGGCTCTGTCGGGCTCTGTCGGGCTCTACTGGGTCCTGTCGGGCCCTGTCGGGCTCTGTCGGGCTCTGTCGGGCTCTGTCGGGCTCAACTGGTCTCTGTCGGGCTCTGTCGGGTTCTGTCGGCTCTGTCGGGCTCTGTCGGGCTCTCTCGGGCTCTACTGGGCTCTACTGGGCTCTGTCGGGCTCTGTCGGGCTCTACTGGGCCCTGTCGGGCTCTGTCGGGCCCTGTCGGGCCCTGTCGGGTCCTGTCGGGCCCTGTCGGGCTCTGTCGGGCTCTTCTGGGCCTTGTCGGGCCCTGTCGGGCTCTGTCGGGCTCTGTCGGGCTCTACTGGGCCCTGTCGGGCCCTGTCGGGCCCTGTCGGGCTCTGTCGGGCTCTGTCGGGCTCTACTGGGCTCTGTCGGGCTCTGTCGGGTTCTGTCGGGCTCTGTCGGGCTCTGTCGGGCCCTGTCGGGCCCTGTGGGGCTCTGTCGGGCTCTGTCGGGCTCTGTCGGGCTCTACTGGGCCCTGTCGGGCCCTGTCGGGCCCTGTCGGGGCCTGTCGGGCTCTGTCGGGCTCTGTCGGGCTCTGTCGGGCTCTACTGGGCTCTACTGGGCTCTGTCGGGCTCTGTCGGGCTCTGTCGGGCCCTGTCGGGCTCTGTCGGGCCCTGTCGGGCCCTGTCGGGCTCTGTCGGGCTCTGTCGGGCTCTACTGGGCTCTGTCGGGCCCTGTCGGGCTGTACTGGGCCCTGTCGGGCTCTGTCGGGCCCTGTCGGGCTCTGTCGGGCCCTGTCGGGCTCTACTGGGCTCTGTCGGGTTCTACTGGGCTCTACTGGGCCCTGTCGGGCTCTGTCGGGCTCTGTCGGGCTCTGTCGGGCCCTGTCGGGCCCTGTCGGGCTCTGTCGGCCACTGTCGGGCCCTGTCGGGCTCTGTCGGCCTCTGTCGGGCCCTGTCGGGCCCTGTCGGGCCCTGTCGGGCTCTGTCGGGCCCTGTCGGGCTCTGTCGGGCTCTGTCGGGCTCTGTCGGGCTCTACTGGGCCCTGTCGGGCCCTGTCGGGCCCTGTCGGGCTCTGTCGGGCCCTGTCGGGCTCTGTCGGGCTATGTCGGGCTCTGTCGGGCTCTACTGGGCTCTGTCGGGCTCTGTCGGGCTCTGTCGGGCTCTACTGGGCCCTGTCGGGCCCTGTCGGGCCCTGTCGGGCTCTGTCGGGCTCTACTGGGCCCTGTCGGGCCCTGTCGGGCTCTGTCGGGCTCTGTCGGGCTCTGTCGGGCTCTACTGGGCTCTTCTGGGCTCTGTCGGGCCCTGTCGGGCTCTGTCGGGCTCTGTCGGGCTCTACTGGGCTCTACTGGGCTCTGCCGGGCTCTGTCGGGCTCTGTCTTGCCCTGTCGGGCCCTGTCGGGCCCTGTCGGGCTCTGTCGGGCTCTGTCGGGCCCTGTCGGGCTCTGTCGGGCTCTGTCGGGCTCTGTCGGGCTCTACTGGGTCCTGTCGGGCCCTGTCGGGCCCTGTCGGGCTCTGTCGGGCTCTGTCGGGCTCTGTCGGGCTCTACTGGGCTCTGTCGGGCCCTGTCGGGCCCTGTCGGGCTCTGTCGGGCTCTGTCGGGCTCTACTGGGCTCTGTCGGGCTCTGTCGGGCCCTGTCGGGCTCTGTCGGGCTCTGTCGGGCCCTGTCGGGCCCTGTCGGGCTCTGTCGGGCTCTGTCGTGCCCTGTCGGGCTCTGTCGAGCTCTGTCGGGCTCTGTCGGGCTCTGTCGGGCTCAACTGGTCTCTGTCGGGCTCTGTCGGGTTCTGTCGGGCTCTGTCGGGCTCTGTCGGGCTCTGTCGGGCTCTACTGGGCTCTGTCGGGCCCTGTCGGGCCCTGTCGGGCTCTGTCGGCCTCTGTCGGGCCCTGTCGGGCCCTGTCGGGCTCTGTCGGGCTCTGTCGGGCTCTACTGGGCCCTGTCGGGCTCTGTCGGGCTCTGTCGGGCTCTGTCGGGCCCTGTCGGGCCCTGTCGGGCTCTGTCGGCCTCTGTCGGGCCCTGTCGGGCCCTGTCGGGCCCTGTCGGGCTCTGTCGGGCCCTGTCGGGCTCTGTCGGGCTCTGTCGGGCTCTGTCGGGATCTACTGGGCCCTGTCGGGCTCTGTCTGGCCCTGTCGGGCTCTGTCGGGCCCTGTCGGGCTCTGTCGGGCTATGTCGGGCTCTGTCGGGCTCTACTGGGCTCTGTCGGGCTCTGTCGGGCTCTGTCGGGCTCTACTGGGCCCTGTCGGGCTCTGTTGGGCCCTGTCGGCTCTGTCGGGCTCTGTCGGGCTCTACTGGGCCCTGTCGGGCCCTGTCGGGCCCTGTCGGGCTCTGTCGGGCTCTACTGGGCCCTGTCGGGCCCTGTCGGGCTCTGTCGGGCTCTGTCGGGCTCTGTCGGGCTCTACTGGGCTCTTCTGGGCTCTGTCGGGCCCTGTCGGGCTCTGTCGGGCTCTGTCGGGCTCTACTGGGCTCTACTGGGCTCTGCCGGGCTCTGTCGGGCTCTGTCATGCCCTGTCGGGCCCTGTCGGGCCCTGTCGGGCCCTGTCGGGCTCTGTCGGGCTCTGTCGGGCCCTGTCGGGCTCTGTCGGGCTCTGTCGGGCTCTACTGGGCCCTGTCGGGCCCTGTCGGGCCCTGTCGGGCTCTGTCGGGCTCTGTCGGGCTCTGTCGGGCTCTACTGGGCTCTGTCGGGCCCTGTCGGGCCCTGTCGGGCTCTGTCGGGCTCTGTCGGGCCCTGTCGGGCCCTGTCGGGCTCTGTCGGGCTCTGTCGGGCTCTACTGGGCTCTGTCGGGCTCTGTCGGGCCCTGTCGGGCTCTGTCGGGCTCTGTCGGGCTCTGTCGGGCCCTGTCGGGCTCTGTCGGGCTCTGTCGTGCCCTGTCGGGCTCTGTCGGGCTCTGTCGGGCTCAACTGGTCTCTGTCGGGCTCTGTCGGGTTCTGTCAGGCTCTGTCGGGCTCTGTCGGGCTCTGTCGGGCTCTACTGGGCTCTGTCGGGCCCTGTCGGGCCCTGTCGGGCTCTGTCGGGCTCTGTCGGGCCCTGTCGGGCCCTGTCGGGCTCTGTCGGGCTCTGTCGGGCTCTACTGGGCCCTGTCGGGCTCTGACGGGCTCTGTCGGGCCCTGTCGGGCCCTGTCGGGCCCTGTCGGGCTCTGTCGGGTTCTGTCGGGCTCTGTCGGGTTCTGTCGGGCTCTGTCGGGCTCTGTCGGGTTCTGTCGGGCTCTGTCGGGCTCTGTCGGGCTCTTCTGGGACCTGTCGGGCCCTGTCGGGCTCTGTCGGGCTCTGTTGGGCTCTGTCGGGCTCTACTGGGCCCTGTCGGTCCCTCTCGGGCTCTGTCGGGCTCTGTCGGGCTCTGTCGGGCTCTACTGGGCTCTGTCGGGCTCTGTCGGGTTCTGTCGGGTTCTGTCGGGCTCTGTCGGGCTCTGTCGGGCTCTGTCGGGCTCTGTCGGGCTCTACTGGGCTCTGTCAGGCCCTGTCGGGCCCTGTCGGGCTCTGTCGGGCCCTGTCGGGCTCTGTCGGGCTCTGTCGGGCTCTGTCGGGCTCTACTGGGCCCTGTCGGGCCCTGTCGGGCCCTGTCGGGCCCTGTCGGGATCTGTCGGGCCCTGTCGGCCTCTGTCGGGCTCTGTCGGGCTCTGTCGGGCTCTGTCGGGCTCTACTGGGATCTACTGGGCTCTGTCGGGCTCTGTGGGCTCTACTGGCCCCTGGGTCTGTCGGGCTCTGTCGGGCTCTGTCGGGCCCTGTCGGGCTCTGTCGGGCTCTGTCGGGCCCTGTCGGGCTCTGTCGGGCTCTGTCGGGCTCTACTGGGCTGTGTCGGGCCCTGTCGGGCTCTACTGGGCCCTGTCGGGCTCTGTCGGGACCTGTCGGGCTCTGTCGGGCTCTGTCGGGCTCTGTCGGGCTCTACTGGGCTCTGTCGGGTTCTACTGGGCTCTACTGGGCCCTGTCGGGCCCTGTCGGGCTCTCTCGGGCTCTGTCGGGCCCTGTCGGGCTCTGTCGGGCTCTACTGGGCCCTGTCGGGCTCTGTCGGGCCCTGTCGGGCCCTGTTGGGCTCGGGCTCTGTCGGGCTCTGTCGAGCTCTACTGGGCTCTGTCGGGCCCTGTCGGGCTCTGTCGGGCTCTGTCGGGCTCTGTCGGGCTCTACTGGGCTCTGTCGGGCCCTGTCGGGCTCTGTCGGGCCCTGTCGGGCCCTGTCGGGCTTTGTCGGGCTCTGTCGCGCTCTGTCGGGCCCTGTCGGGCCCTGTCGGGCTCTGTCGGGCTCTGTCGGGCTCGGTCGGGCTCTACTGGGCTCTGTCGGGCTCTGTCGGGCTCTGTCGGGTTCTGTCGGGTTCTGTCGGGCTCTGTCGGGCCCTGTCGGGCCCTGTCGGGCTCTGTCGGGCTCTGTCGGGCCCTGTCGGGCCCTGTCGAGCTCTGTCGGGCTCTGTCGGGCTCTGTCGGGCTCTACTGGGCTCTGTCGGGCTCTGTCGGGCTCTGTCGGGCTCTGTCGGGCCCTGTCGGGCTCTGTCGGGCTTTGTCGGGCCCTGTCGGGCTCTGTCGGGCTCTGTCGGGCTCTATTGGGCTCTGTCGGGTTCTACTGGGCTCTACTGGGCCCTGTAGGGCTCTGTCGGGCTCTGTCGGGCCCTGTCGGGCTCTGTCGGGCTCCACTGGGCCCTGTCGTGCCCTGTCGGGCCCTGTCGGGCTCTGTCGGGCCCTGTCGGGCCCTGTCGGGCTCTGTCGGTCTCTGTCGAGCTCTACTGGGCCCTGTCGGGCTCTGTCGGGCCCTGTCGGGCTCTGTCGGGCCCTGTCGGGCTCTGTTGGGCTCTGTCGGGATCTACTGGGCCCTGTCGGGCTCTGTCGGGCTCTGTCGGGCCCTGTCGGGCCCTGTCGGGCTCTGTCGGGCTCTGTCGGGCCCTGTCGGGCTCTGTCGGGCCCTGTCGGGCCCTGTCGGGCTTTGTCGGGCTCTGTCGGGCTCTGTCGGGCTCTGTCGGGCTCTACTGGGCCCTGTCGGGCTCTGTCGGGCTCTGTCGGGCTCTGTCGGGCTCTGTCGGGCTCTACTGGGCTCTGTCGGGCTCTGTCGGGTTCTGTCGGGCTCTGTCGGGCCCTGTCGGGCCCTGTCGGGCTCTGTCGGGCTCTGTCGGGCTCTGTTGGGACCTGTCGGGCCCTGTCGAGCTCTGGCTCCTGTCGGGCCCTGTCGGGCCCTGTCGGGCCGGGCCTGTCGGGCTCTGTCGGGCTCTGTCGGGCCCTGTTGGGCCCTGTCGGGCTCTGTCGGGCTCTGTCGGGCTCTGTCGGGTTCTACTGGGCTCTACTGGGCCCTGTCGGGCTCTGTCGGGCTCTGTCGGGCTCTGTCGGGCTCTATTGGGCTCTGTCGGGTTCTACTGGGCTCTACTGGGCCCTGTCGGGCTCTGTCGGGCTCTGTCGGGCTCTGTCGGGCCCTGTCGGGCCCTGTCGGGCTCTGTCGGGCTCTACTGGGCCCTGTCGGGCTCTGTCGGGCCCTGTCGGGCCCTGTCGGGCTCTGTCGGGCTCTGTCGAGCTCTACTGGGCCCTGTCGGGCCCTGTCGGGCCCTGTCGGGCTCTGTCGGGCTCTGTCGGGCTCTGTCGGGCTCTGTCGGGCTCTACTGGGCCCTGTCGGGCTCTGTCGGGCTCTGTCGGGCTCTGTCGGGCCCTGTCGGGCTCTGTCGGGCCCTGTCGGGCCCTGTCGGGCTTTGTCGGGCTCTGTCGGGCTCTGTCGGGCTCTGTCGGGCTCTACTGGGACCTGTCCGGCTCTGTCGGGCTCTGTCGGGCCCTGTCGGGTTCTGTCGGGCTCTGTCGGGCTCTGTCGGGCTCTGTCGGGCTCTACTGGGCTCTGTCGGGCTCTGTCGGGCCCTGTCGGGCCCCTGTCGGGCTCTGTCGGGCTCTGTCGGGCCCTGTCGGGCCCTGTCGAGCTCTGTCGGGCTCTGTCGGGCCCTGTTGGGCTCTGTCGGGCCCTGTCGGGCCCTGTCGGGCTCTGTCGGGCCCTGTCGGGCCCTGTCGGGCTCTGTCGGGCTCTGTCGGGCTCTGTCGGGCTCTGTCGGGTTCTACTGGGCTCTACTGGGCCCTGTCGGGCTCTGTCGGGCTCTGTCGGGCTCTGTCGGGCTCTGTCGGGCTCTACTGGGCTCTGTTGGGCTCGGTCGGGCCCTGTCGGGCTCTGTCGGGCTCTGTCGGGCCCTGTCGGGCTCTGTCGGGCTCTGTCGGGCCCTGTCGGGCTCTGTCGGGCTCTGTCGGGCTCTATTGGGCTCTGTCGGGTTCTACTGGGCTCTACTGGGCCCTGTCGGGCTCTGTCGGGCTCTGTCGGTCCCTGTCGGGCCCTGTCGAGCTCTGTCGGGCTCTGTCGGGCCCTGTCGGGCTCTGTCGGGCCCTGTTGGGCCCTGTCGGGCTCTGTCGGGCCCTGTCGGGCCCTGTCGGGCTCTGTCGGGCTCTGTCGGGCTCTGTCGGGTTCTACTGGGCTCTACTGGGACCTGTCGGGCTCTGTCGGGCTCTGTCGGGCTCTGTCGGGCTCTGTCGGGCTCTACTGGGTTCTGTCCAGCTCGGTCGGGCCCTGTCGGGCTCTGTCGGGCTCTGTCGGGCTCTGTCGGGCTCTACTGGTCTCTGTCGGGCCCTGTCGGGCCCTGTCGGGCCCTGTCGGGCTCTGTCGGGCTCTGTCCGGCTCTGTCGGGCCCTGTCGGGCCCTGTCGAGCTCTGTCGGGCTCTGTCGGGCTCTACTTGGCTCTGTCGGGCTCTGTCGGGCTCTGTCGGGCTCTGTTGGGCTCTACTGGGCTCTACTGGGCCCTGTCGGGCTCTGTCGGGCTCTGTCGGGCCCTGTCGGGCTCTGTCGGGCTCTACTGGGCTCTGTCGGGCTCTGTCGGGCTCTGTTCGGGCTCTACTGGTCCCTGTCGGGCCCTGTCGGGCCCTGTCGGGCTCTGTCGGGCTCTGTCGAGCTCTACTGGGCTCTGTCGGGCTCTGTCGGGCCCTGTCGGGCTCTGTCGGGCCCTGTCGGGCTCTGTCGGGCTCTGTCGGGCTCTGTCGGGCTCTACTGGGCCCTGTCGGGCTCTGTCGGGCTCTGTCGGGCTCTTTCGGGCCCTGTCGGGCTCTGTCGGGCTCTACTGGGCCCTGTCGGGCTCTGTCGGGCCCTGTCGGGCCCTGTCGGGCTCTGTCGGGCTCTGTCGAGCTCTACTGGGCTCTGTCGGGCTCTGTCGGGCTCTGTCGGGCTCTGTCGAGCTCTACTGGGCCCTGTCGGGCTCTGTCGGGCCCTGTCGGGCTCTGTCGGGCTCTGTCGGGCTCTGTCGGGCCCTGTCGGGCTCTGTCGGGCTCTGTCGGGCTCTACTGGGCTCTGTCGGGCTCTGTCGGGTTCTGTCGGGCCCTGTCGGGCTCTGTCGGGCTCTGTCGGGCTCTGTCGGGCCCTGTCGGGCTCTGTCGGGCTCTGTCGGGCTCTACTGGGTCCTGTCGGGCCCTGTCGGGCCCTGTCGGGCTCTGTCGGGCTCTGTCGGGCTCTGTCGGGACCTGTCGGGCTCTGTTGGGACCTGTCGGGCCCTGTCGAGCTCTGTCGGGCTCTGTCGGGCCCTGTCGGGCTCTGTCGGGCCCTGTCGGGCCCTGTCGGGCTCTGTCGGGCTCTGTCGGGCCCTGTCGGGCCCTGTCGGGCTCTGTCGGGCTCTGTCGGGCTCTGTCGGGCTCTGTCGGGGTTCTACTGGGCTCTACTGGCCCTGTCGGGCTCTGTCGGGCTCTGTCGGGCTCTGTCGGGCTCTGTCGGGCTCTATTGGGCTCTGTCGGGTTCTACTGGTCTCTACTGGGCCCTGTCGGGCTCTGTCGGGCTCTGTCGGGCTGCTGTCGGGCTCTGTCGGGCTCTACTGGGCCCTGTCGGGCCCTGTCGGGCCCTGTCGGCCCTGTCGGGCTCTGTCGGGCCCTGTCGGGCCCTGTCGAGCTCTGTCGGGCTCTGTCGAGCTCTACTGGGCCCTGTCGGGCCCTGTCGGGACCTGTCGGGCTCTGTCGGGCCCTGTCGGGCTCTGTCGGGCTCTGTCGGGCTCTGTCGGGCTCTACTGTGCCCTGTCGGGCTCTGTCGGGCTCTGTCGGGCCCTGTCGGGCTCTGTCGGGCTCTGTCGGGCCCTGTCAGGCCCTGTCGGGCTTTGTCGGGCTCTGTCGGGCTCTGTCGGGCTCTGTCGGGCTCTACTGGGCCCTGTCGGGCTCTGTCGGGCCCTGTCGGGCTCTGTCGGGCCCTGTCGGGCTCTGTCGGGCTCTGTCGGGTTCTGTCGGGCTCTACTGGGCCCTGTCGGGCTCTGTCGGGCTCTGTCGGGCTCTGACGGGCTCTGTTGGGCTCTACTGGGCTCTGTCGGGCTCTGTCGGGCCCTGTCGGGCCCTGTCGGGCTCTGTCGGGCTCTGTCGGGCCCTGTCGGGCCCTGTCGAGCTCTGTCGGGCTCTGTCGGGCCCTGTCGGGCTCTGTCGGGCCCTGTCGGGCTCTGTCGGGCTCTGTCGGGCTCTGTCGGGCTCTGTCGGGTTCTACTGGGCTCTACTGGGCCCTGTCGGGCTCTGTCGGGCTCTGTCGGGCTCTGTCGGGCTCTACTGGGCTCTACTGGGCCCTGTCGGGCTCTGTCGGGCTCTGTCGGGCTCTGTCGGGCTCTACTGGGCTCTGTCGGGCTCGGTCGGGCCCTGTCGGGCTCTGTCGGGCTCTGTCGGGCTCTGTCGGGCTCTGTCGGGCCCTGTCGGGCTCTGTCGGGCCCTGTCGGGCCCTGTCGAGCTCTGTCGGGCTCTGTCGGGCTCTACTGGGCTCTGTCGGGCTCTGTCGGGCTCTGTCGGGCTCTGTCGGGCCCTGTCGGGCTCTGTCGGGCTCTGTCGGGCCCTGTCGGGCTCTGTCGGGCTCTGTCGGGCTCTATTGGGCTCTGTCGGGTTCTACTGGGCTCTACTGGGCCCTGTCGGGCTCTGTCGGGCTCTGTCGGGCCCTGTCGGGCTCTGTCGGGCTCCACTGGGCCCTGTCGGGCCCTGTCGGGCCCTGTCGGGCTCTGTCGGGCCCTGTCGGGCCCTGTCGGGCTCTGTCGGTCTCTGTCGAGCTCTACTGGGCTCTGTCGGGCTCTGTCGGGCCCTGTCGGGCTCTGTCGGGCCCTGTCGGGCTCTGTTGGGCTCTGTCGGGATCTACTGGGCCCTGTCGGGCTCTGTCGGGCTCTGTCGGGCCCTGTCGGGCTCTGTCGGGCTCTGTCGGGCTCTGTCGGGCTCTGTCGGGCCCTGTCGGGCTCTGTCGGGCCCTGTCGGGCCCTGTCGGGCTTTGTCGGGCTCTGTCGGGCTCTGTCGGGCTCTGTCGGGCTCTACTGGGCCCTGTCGGGCTCTATCGGGCTCTGTCGGGCTCTGTCGGGCTCTACTGGGCTCTGTCGGGCTCTGTCGGGTTCTGTCGGGCCCTGTCGGGCCCTGTCGGGCCCTGTCGGGCTCTGTCGGGCTCTGTCGGGCTCTGTTGGGACCTGTCGGGCCCTGTCGAGCTCTGTCGGGCTCTGTCGGGCCCTGTCGGGCTCTGTCGGGCCCTGTCGGGCCCTGTCGGGCTCTGTCGGGCCCTGTCGGGCCCTGTCGGGCTCTGTCGGGCTCTGTCGGGCTCTGTCGGGTTCTACTGGGCTCTACTGGGCCCTGTCAGGCTCTGTCGGGCTCTATTGGGCTCTGTCGGGTTCTACTGGGCTCTACTGGGCCCTGTCGGGCTCTGTCGGGCTCTGTCGGGCTCTGTCGGGCCCTGTCGGGCCCTGTCGGGCTCTGTCGGGCTCTACTGGGCCCTGTCGGGCTCTGTCGGGCCCTGTCGGGCCCTGTCGGGCTCTGTCGGGCTCTGTCGAGCTCTACTGGGCCCTGTCGGGCCCTGTCGGGCCCTGTCGGGCTCTGTCGGGCTCTGTCGGGCTCTGTCGGGCTCTGTCGGGCTCTACTGGGCCCTGTCGGGCTCTGTCGGGCTCTGTCGGGCTCTGTCGGGCCCTGTCGGGCTCTGTAGGGCTCTGTCGGGCCCTGTCGGGCCCTGTCGGGCTTTGTCGGGCTCTGTCGGGCTCTGTCGGGCTCTGTCGGGCTCTACTGGGCCCTGTCTGGCTCTGTCGGGCTCTGTCGGGCCCTGTCGGGCTCTGTCGGGCCCTGTCGGGCTCTGTCGGGCTCTGTCGGGTTTTGTCGGGTCTACTGGGCCCTGTCAGGCTCTGTCGGGCCCTGTCGGGCTCTGTCGGGCTCTGTCGGGCTCTACTGGGCTCTGTCGGGCCCTGTCGGGCCCTGTCGGGCTCTGTCGGGCTCTGTCGGGCTCTGTCGGGCCCTGTCGGGCCCTGGCGGGCTCTGGCGGGCTCTGTCGGGCCCTGTCGGGCCCTGTCGGGCCCTGTCGGGCTCTGTCGGGCTCTGTCCGGCTCTGTCGGGCCCTGTCGGGCCCTGTCGGGCCCTGTCGGGCTCTGTCGGGCTCTGTCGGGCTCTGTCGGGCTCTGTCGGGTTCTACTGGGCTCTACTGGGCCCTGTCGGGCTCTGTCGGGCTCTGTCGGGCTCTGTCGGGCTCTACTGGGCCCTGTCGGGCTCTGTCGGGCTCTGTCGGTCTCTTTCGGGCCCTGTCGGGCCCTGTCGGGCTCTGTCGGGCTCTACTGGGCTCTGTCGGGCTCTGTCGGGCTCTGTCGGGCTCTGTTCGGGCTCTACTGGGCCCTGTTGGGCCCTGTCGGGCCCTGTCGGGCTCTGTCGGGCTCTGTCGAGCTCTACTGGGCTCTGTCGGGCTCTGTCGGGCCCTGTCGGGCTCTGTCGGGCCCTGTCGGGCTCTGTCGGGCTCTGTCGGGCTCTGTTGGGCTCTACTGGGCCCTGTCGGGCTCTGTCGGGCTCTGTCGGTCTCTTTCGGGCCCTGTCGGGCTCTGTCGGGCTCTACTGGGCCCTGTCGGGCTCTGTCGGGCCCTGTCGGGCCCTGTCGGGCTCTGTCGGGCTCTGTCGAGCTCTACTGGGCTCTGTCGGGCTCTGTCGGGCTCTGTCGGGCTCTGTCGAGCTCTACTGGGCCCTGTCGGGCTCTGTCGGGCCCTGTCGGGCTCTGTCGGGCTCTGTCGGGCTCTACTGGGTTCTGTCGGGCTCTGTCGGGTTCTGTCGGGCCCTGTCGGGCCCTGTCGGGCTCTGTCGGGCTCTGTCGGGCCCTGTCGGGCCCTGTCGGGCTCTGTCGGGCTCTGTCGGGCTCTACTGGGCTCTGTCGGGCCCTGTCGGGCCCTGTCGGGCCCTGTCGGGCTCTGTCGGGCTCTGTCGGGCTCTGTCGGGCTCTACTGGGCCCTGTCGGGCTCTGTCGGGCTCTGTCGGGCTCTTTCGGGCCCTGTCGGGCTCTGTCGGGCTCTGTCGGGCCCTGTCGGGCCCTGTCGGGCTCTGTCGGGCTCTGTCGGGCTCTGTCGGGTTCTACTGGGCTCTACTGGGCCCTGTCAGGCTCTGTCGGGCTCTGTCGGGCTCTGTCGGGCCCTGTCGGGCTCTGTCGGGCTCTACTGGGCCCTGTCGGGCCCTGTCGGGCCCTGTCGGGCTCTGTCGGGCCCTGTCGGGCCCTGTCGGGCTCTGTCGGGCTCTGTCGAGCTCTACTGGGCCCTGTCGGGCTCTGTCGGGCCCTGTCGGGCTCTGTCGGGCTCTACTGGGCCCTGTCGGGCTCTGTCGGGCCCTGTCGGGCCCTGTCGGGCTCTGTCGGGCTCTGTCGAGCTCTACTGGGCTCTGTCGGGCTCTGTCGGGCTCTGTCGGGCTCTGTCGAGCTCTACTGGGCCCTGTCGGGCTCTGTCGGGCCCTGTCGGGCTCTGTCGGGCTCTGTCGGGCTCTGTCGGGCCCTGTCGGGCTCTGTCGGGCTCTGTCGGGCTCTACTGGGCTCTGTCGGGCTCTGTCGGGTTCTGTCGGGCCCTGTCGGGCTCTGTCGGGCTCTGTCGGGCTCTGTCGGGCCCTGTCGGGCTCTGTCGGGCTCTGTCGGGCTCTACTGGGTCCTGTCGGGCCCTGTCGGGCCCTGTCGGGCTCTGTCGGGCTCTGTCGGGCTCTGTCGGGACCTGTCGGGCTCTGTTGGGACCTGTCGGGCCCTGTCGAGCTCTGTCGGGCTCTGTCGGGCCCTGTCGGGCTCTGTCGGGCCCTGTCGGGCCCTGTCGGGCTCTGTCGGGCTCTGTCGGGCCCTGTCGGGCCCTGTCGGGCTCTGTTGGGCTCTGTCGGGCTCTGTCGGGCTCTGTCGGGTTCTACTGGGCTCTACTGGGCCCTGTCGGGCTCTGTCGGGCTCTGTCGGGCTCTGTCGGGCTCTGTCGGGCTCTATTGGGCTCTGTCGGGTTCTACTGGTCTCTACTGGGCCCTGTCGGGCTCTGTCGGGCTCTGTCGGGCTCTGTCGGGCCCTGTCGGGCTCTGTCGGGCTCTACTGGGCCCTGTCGGGCCCTGTCGGGCCCTGTCGGGCTCTGTCGGGCCCTGTCGGGCCCTGTCGAGCTCTGTCGGGCTCTGTCGAGCTCTACTGGGCCCTGTCGGGCCCTGTCGGGCCCTGTCGGGCTCTGTCGGGCCCTGTCGGGCTCTGTCGGGCTCTGTCGGGCTCTGTCGGGCTCTACTGTGCCCTGTCGGGCTCTGTCGGGCTCTGTCGGGCCCTGTCGGGCTCTGTCGGGCTCTGTCGGGCCCTGTCAGGCCCTGTCGGGCTTTGTCGGGCTCTGTCGGGCTCTGTCGGGCTCTGTCGGGCTCTACTGGGCCCTGTCGGGCTCTGTCGGGCCCTGTCGGGCTCTGTCGGGCCCTGTCGGGCTCTGTCGGGCTCTGTCGGGTTCTGTCGGGCTCTACTGGGCCCTGTCGGGCTCTGTCGGGCTCTGTCGGGCTCTGACGGGCTCTGTTGGGCTCTACTGGGCTCTGTCGGGCTCTGTCGGGCCCTGTCGGGCCCTGTCGGGCTCTGTCGGGCTCTGTCGGGCCCTGTCGGGCCCTGTCGAGCTCTGTCGGGCTCTGTCGGGCCCTGTCGGGCTCTGTCGGGCCCTGTCGGGCTCTGTCGGGCTCTGTCGGGCTCTGTCGGGCTCTGTCGGGTTCTACTGGGCTCTACTGGGCCCTGTCGGGCTCTGTCGGGCTCTGTCGGGCTCTGTCGGGCTCTACTGGGCTCTACTGGGCCCTGTCGGGCTCTGTCGGGCTCTGTCGGGCTCTGTCGGGCTCTACTGGGCTCTGTCGGGCTCGGTCGGGCCCTGTCGGGCTCTGTCGGGCTCTGTCGGGCTCTGTCGGGCTCTGTCGGGCCCTGTCGGGCTCTGTCGGGCCCTGTCGGGCCCTGTCGAGCTCTGTCGGGCTCTGTCGGGCTCTACTGGGCTCTGTCGGGCTCTGTCGGGCTCTGTCGGGCTCTGTCGGGCCCTGTCGGGCTCTGTCGGGCTCTGTCGGGCCCTGTCGGGCTCTGTCGGGCTCTGTCGGGCTCTATTGGGCTCTGTCGGGTTCTACTGGGCTCTACTGGGCCCTGTCGGGCTCTGTCGGGCTCTGTCGGGCCCTGTCGGGCTCTGTCGGGCTCCACTGGGCCCTGTCGGGCCCTGTCGGGCCCTGTCGGGCTCTGTCGGGCCCTGTCGGGCCCTGTCGGGCTCTGTCGGTCTCTGTCGAGCTCTACTGGGCTCTGTCGGGCTCTGTCGGGCCCTGTCGGGCTCTGTCGGGCCCTGTCGGGCTCTGTTGGGCTCTGTCGGGATCTACTGGGCCCTGTCGGGCTCTGTCGGGCTCTGTCGGGCCCTGTCGGGCTCTGTCGGGCTCTGTCGGGCTCTGTCGGGCTCTGTCGGGCCCTGTCGGGCTCTGTCGGGCCCTGTCGGGCCCTGTCGGGCTTTGTCGGGCTCTGTCGGGCTCTGTCGGGCTCTGTCGGGCTCTACTGGGCCCTGTCGGGCTCTATCGGGCTCTGTCGGGCTCTGTCGGGCTCTACTGGGCTCTGTCGGGCTCTGTCGGGTTCTGTCGGGCCCTGTCGGGCCCTGTCGGGCCCTGTCGGGCTCTGTCGGGCTCTGTCGGGCTCTGTTGGGACCTGTCGGGCCCTGTCGAGCTCTGTCGGGCTCTGTCGGGCCCTGTCGGGCTCTGTCGGGCCCTGTCGGGCCCTGTCGGGCTCTGTCGGGCCCTGTCGGGCCCTGTCGGGCTCTGTCGGGCTCTGTCGGGCTCTGTCGGGTTCTACTGGGCTCTACTGGGCCCTGTCAGGCTCTGTCGGGCTCTATTGGGCTCTGTCGGGTTCTACTGGGCTCTACTGGGCCCTGTCGGGCTCTGTCGGGCTCTGTCGGGCTCTGTCGGGCCCTGTCGGGCCCTGTCGGGCTCTGTCGGGCTCTACTGGGCCCTGTCGGGCTCTGTCGGGCCCTGTCGGGCCCTGTCGGGCTCTGTCGGGCTCTGTCGAGCTCTACTGGGCCCTGTCGGGCCCTGTCGGGCCCTGTCGGGCTCTGTCGGGCTCTGTCGGGCTCTGTCGGGCTCTGTCGGGCTCTACTGGGCCCTGTCGGGCTCTGTCGGGCTCTGTCGGGCTCTGTCGGGCCCTGTCGGGCTCTGTAGGGCTCTGTCGGGCCCTGTCGGGCCCTGTCGGGCTTTGTCGGGCTCTGTCGGGCTCTGTCGGGCTCTGTCGGGCTCTACTGGGCCCTGTCTGGCTCTGTCGGGCTCTGTCGGGCCCTGTCGGGCTCTGTCGGGCCCTGTCGGGCTCTGTCGGGCTCTGTCGGGTTTTGTCGGGTCTACTGGGCCCTGTCAGGCTCTGTCGGGCCCTGTCGGGCTCTGTCGGGCTCTGTCGGGCTCTACTGGGCTCTGTCGGGCCCTGTCGGGCCCTGTCGGGCTCTGTCGGGCTCTGTCGGGCTCTGTCGGGCTCTGTCGGGCCCTGTCGGGCCCTGGCGGGCTCTGGCGGGCTCTGTCGGGCCCTG
Source organism: Caloenas nicobarica (assembly GCF_036013445.1). Classification (NCBI taxonomy): domain Eukaryota; kingdom Metazoa; phylum Chordata; class Aves; order Columbiformes; family Columbidae; genus Caloenas; species Caloenas nicobarica. The sequence goes on along the minus strand of NW_027017300.1, from coordinate 137,500 downwards.
TCGGGCCCTGTCGGGCCCTGTCGGGCTCTGTCGGGCTCTGTCCGGCTCTGTCGGGCCCTGTCGGGCCCTGTCGGGCCCTGTCGGGCTCTGTCGGGCTCTGTCGGGCTCTGTCGGGCTCTGTCGGGTTCTACTGGGCTCTACTGGGCCCTGTCGGGCTCTGTCGGGCTCTGTCGGGCTCTGTCGGGCTCTACTGGGCCCTGTCGGGCTCTGTCGGGCTCTGTCGGTCTCTTTCGGGCCCTGTCGGGCCCTGTCGGGCTCTGTCGGGCTCTACTGGGCTCTGTCGGGCTCTGTCGGGCTCTGTCGGGCTCTGTTCGGGCTCTACTGGGCCCTGTTGGGCTCTGTCGGGCCCTGTCGGGCTCTGTCGGGCTCTGTCGAGCTCTACTGGGCTCTGTCGGGCTCTGTCGGGCCCTGTCGGGCTCTGTCGGGCCCTGTCGGGCTCTGTCGGGCTCTGTCGGGCTCTGTTGGGCTCTACTGGGCCCTGTCGGGCTCTGTCGGGCTCTGTCGGTCTCTTTCGGGCCCTGTCGGGCTCTGTCGGGCTCTGTCGGGCTCTGTCGAGCTCTACTGGGCTCTGTCGGGCTCTGTCGGGCTCTGTCGGGCTCTGTCGAGCTCTACTGGGCTCTGTCGGGCTCTGTCGGGCTCTGTCGGGCTCTGTCGAGCTCTACTGGGCCCTGTCGGGCTCTGTCGGGCCCTGTCGGGCCCTGTCGGGCTCTGTCGGGCTCTGTCGAGCTCTACTGGGCTCTGTCGGGCTCTGTCGGGCTCTGTCGGGCTCTGTCGAGCTCTACTGGGCCCTGTCGGGCTCTGTCGGGCCCTGTCGGGCTCTGTCGGGCTCTGTCGGGCTCTGTCGGGCCCTGTCGGGCTCTACTGGGCTCTGTCGGGCTCTACTGGGTTCTGTCGGGCTCTGTCGGGTTCTGTCGGGCCCTGTCGGGCCCTGTCGGGCTCTGTCGGGCTCTGTCGGGCCCTGTCGGGCCCTGTCGGGCTCTGTCGGGCTCTGTCGGGCTCTACTGGGCTCTGTCGGGCTCTGTCGGGCCCTGTCGGGCCCTGTCGGGCCCTGTCGGGCTCTGTCGGGCTCTGTCGGGCTCTGTCGGGCTCTACTGGGCCCTGTCGGGCTCTGTCGGGCTCTGTCGGGCTCTTTCGGGCCCTGTCGGGCTCTGTCGGGCTCTGTCGGGCCCTGTCGGGCTCTGTCGGGCTCTGTCGGGCTCTGTCGGGCTCTGTCGGGTTCTACTGGGCTCTACTGGGCCCTGTCAGGCTCTGTCGGGCTCTGTCGGGCTCTGTCGGGCCCTGTCGGGCTCTGTCGGGCTCTACTGGGCCCTGTCGGGCCCTGTCGGGCCCTGTCGGGCTCTGTCGGGCCCTGTCGGGCCCTGTCGGGCTCTGTCGGGCTCTGTCGAGCTCTACTGGGCCCTGTCGGGCTCTGTCGGGCCCTGTCGGGCTCTGTCGGGCTCTGTCGGGCTCTGTCGGTCTCTACTGTGCCCTGTCGGGCTCTGTCGGGCCCTGTCGGGCCCTGTCGGGCTCTGTCGGGCTCTGTCGGGCCCTGTCAGGCCCTGTCGGGCTTTGTCGGGCTCTGTCGGGCTCTGTCGGGCTCTGTCGGGCTCTACTGGGCCCTGTCGGGCTCTGTCGGGCCCTGTCGGGCTCTGTCGGGCCCTGTCGGGCTCTGTCGGGCTCTGTCGGGTTCTGTCGGGCTCTATTGGGCCCTGTCGGGCTCTGTCGGGCTCTGTCGGGCTCTGACGGGCTCTGTCGGGCTCTACTGGGCTCTGTCGGGCTCTGTCGGGCCCTGTCGGGCCCTGTCGGGCTCTGTCGGGCTCTGTCGGGCCCTGTCGGGCCCTGTCGAGCTCTGTCGGGCCCTGTCGGGCCCTGTCGGGCCCTGTCGGGCCCTGTCGGGCTCTGTCGGGCTCTGTCGGGCCCTGTCGGGCCCTGTCGGGCTCTGTCGGGCTCTGTCGGGCTCTGTTGGGCTCTGTCGGGTTCTACTGGGCTCCATTGGGCCCTGTCGGGCTCTGTCGGGCTCTGTCGGGCTCTGTCGGGCTCTTTCGGGCTCTACTGGGCTCTGTCGGGCTCGGTCGGGCCCTGTCCGGCTCTGTCGGGCTCTGTCGGGCTCTGTCGGGCTCTACTGGGCCCTGTCGGGCTCTGTCGGGCCCTGTCGGGCCCTGTCGGGCTCTGTCGGGCTCTGTCGGGCTCTGTCGGGCTCTACTGGTCTCTGTCGGGCCCTGTCGGTCCCTGTCGGGCCCTGTCGGGCTCTGTCGGGCCCTGTCGGGCCCTGTCGGGCTCTGTCGGGCCCTGTCGGGCCCTGTCGGGCTCTGTCGGGCTCTGTCAGGCTCTGTCGGGCTCTACTGGGCCCTGTCGGGCTCTGTCGGGCTCTGTCGGGCTCTGTCGGGCCCTGTCGGGCTCTGTCGGGCTCTGTCGGGCCCTGTCGGGCTCTGTCGGGCCCTGTCGGGCCCTGTCGGGCTTTGTCGGGCTCTGTCGGGCTCTGTCGGGCTCTGTCGGGCTCTACTGGGCCCTGTCCGGCTCTGTCGGGCTATGTCGGGCCCTGTCGGGCCCTGTCGGGCTCTGTCGGGCTCTGTCGGGTTCTGTCGGGCTCTACTGGGCCCTGTCGGGCTCTGTCGGGCTCTGTCGGGCTCTGTCGGGCTCTACTGGGCTCTGTCGGGCTCTACTGGGCTCTGTCGGGCTCTGTCGGGTTCTGTCGGGCCCTGTCGGGCCCTGTCGGGCTCTGTCGGGCCCTGTCGGGCCCTGTCGGGCTCTGTCGGGCTCTGTCGGGCTCTACTGGGCCCTGTCGGGCTCTGTCGGGCTCTGTCGGGCTCTTTCGGGCCCTGTCGGGCTCTGTCGGGCTCTACTGGGCCCTGTCGGGCTCTGTCGGGCCCTGTCGGGCCTTGTCGGGCTCTGTCGGGCTCTGTCGAGCTCTACTGGGCTCTGTCGGGCTCTGTCGGGCTCTGTCGAGCTCTACTGGGCCCTGTCGGGCCCTGTCGGGCTCTGTCGGGCTCTGTCGGGCTCTGTCGGGCTCTGTCGGGCTCTGTCGGGCTCTACTGGGCCCTGTCGGGCTCTGTCGGGCTCTGTCGGGCCCTGTCGGGCCCTGTCGGGCTCTGTCGGGCCCTGTCGGGCCCTGTCGAGCTCTGTCGGGCTCTGTCGGGCTCTACTGGGCTCTGTCGGGCCCTGTCGGGCTCTGTCGGGCTCTGTCGGGCCCTGTCGGGCTCTGTCGGGCTCTGTCGGGTTCTACTGGGCTCTACTGGGCCCTGTCGGGCTCTGTCGGGCTCTGTCGGGCTCTGTCGGGCCCTGTCGGGCTCTGTCGGGTTCTACTGGGCCCTGTCGGGCCCTGTCGGGCCCTGTCGGGCTCTGTCGGGCTCTGTCGAGCTCTACTGGGCCCTCTCGGGCCCTGTCGGGCCCTGTCGGGCTCTGTCGGGCTCTGTCGGGCTCTGTCGGGCTCTACTGGGCCCTGTCGGGCTCTGTCGGGCTCTGTCGGGCTCTGTCGGGCCCTGTCGGGCTCTGTCGGGCTCTGTCGGCCTCTGTCGGGCCCTGTCGGGCTCTGTCGGGCCCTGTCGGGCCCTGTCGGGCTTTGTCGGGCTCTGTCGGGCTCTGTCGGGCTCTGTCGGGCTCTACTGGGCCCTGTCCGGCTCTGTCGGGCTCTGTCGGGCCCTGTCGGGCTCTGTCGGGCTCTGTCGGGCCCTGTCGGGCTCTGTCGGGCTCTGTCGGGTTCTACTGGGCTCTACTGGGCCCTGTCGGGCTCTGTCGGGCTCTGTCGGGCTCTGTCGGGCCCTGTCGGGCTCTGTCGGGCTCTACTGGGCCCTGTCGGGCCCTGTCGTGCCCTGTCGGGCTCTGTCGGGCTCTGTCGAGCTCTACTGGGCCCTGTCGGGCCCTGTCGGGCTCTGTCGGGCTCTGTCGGGCTCTGTCGGGCTCTGTCGGTCTCTACTGGGCCCTGTCGGGCCCTGTCGGGCTCTGTCGGGCTCTGTCGAGCTCTACTGGGCCCTGTCGGGCCCTGTCAGGCCCTGTCGGGCCCTGTCGGGCTCTGTCGGGCTCTGTCGGGCTCTGTCGGGCCCTGTCGGGCTCTGTCGGGCTCTGTCGGGCCCTGTCGGGCTCTGTCGGGCCCTGTCGGGCCCTGTCGGGCTTTGTCGGGCTCTGTCGGGCTCTGTCGGGCTCTGTCGGGCTCTACTGGGTCCTGTCCGGCTCTGTCGGGCTCTGTCGGGCCCTGTCGGGCTCTGTCGGGCCCTGTCGGGCTCTGTCGGGCTCTGTCGGGTTCTGTTGGGCTCTACTGGGCCCTGTCGGGCTCTGTCGGGCTCTGTTGGGCTCTGTCGGGCTCTGTCGGGCTCTACTGGGCTCTGTCGGGCTCTGTCGGGTTCTGTCGGGCTCTGTCGGGCCCTGTCGGGCCCTGTCGGGCTCTGTCGGGCTCTGTCGGGCTCTGTCGGGCCCTGTCGGGCCCTGTCGAGCTCTGTCGGGCTCTGTCGGGCCCTGTCGGGCTCTGTCGGGCCCTGTCGGGCCCTGTCGGGCTCTGTCAGGCCCTGTCGGGCTCTGTCGGGCTCTGTCGGGCTCTGTCGGGCTCTGTCGGGCTCTGTCGGGCTCTACTGGGCCCTGTCGGGCTCTGTCGGGCTCTGTCGGGCTCTGTCGGGCCCTGTCGGGCTCTGTCGGGCTCTGTCGGCCTCTGTCGGGCCCTGTCGGGCTCTGTCGGGCCCTGTCGGGCCCTGTCGGGCTTTGTCGGGCTCTCTCGGGCTCTGTCGGGCTCTGTCGGGCTCTACTGGGCCCTGTCCGGCTCTGTCGGGCTCTGTCGGGCCCTGTCGGGCTCTGTCGGGCTCTGTCGGGCCCTGTCGGGCTCTGTCGGGCTCTGTCGGGTTCTACTGGGCTCTACTGGGCCCTGTCGGGCTCTGTCGGGCTCTGTCGGGCTCTGTCGGGCCCTGTCGGGCTCTGTCGGGCTCTACTGGGCCCTGTCGGGCCCTGTCGGGCCCTGTCGGGCTCTGTCGGGCTCTGTCGAGCTCTACTGGGCCCTGTCGGGCCCTGTCGGGCCCTGTCGGGCTCTGTCGGGCTCTGTCGGGCTCTGTCGGGCTCTGTCGGTCTCTACTGGGCCCTGTCGGGCCCTGTCGGGCCCTGTCGGGCTCTGTCGGGCTCTGTCGAGCTCTACTGGGCCCTGTCGGGCCCTGTCGGGCTCTGTCGGGCTCTGTCGGGCTCTGTCGGGCTCTGTCGGGCCCTGTCGGGCTCTGTCGGGCTCTGTCGGGCCCTGTCGGGCTCTGTCGGGCCCTGTCGGGCCCTGTCGGGCTTTGTCGGGCTCTGTCGGGCTCTGTCGGGCTCTGTCGGGCTCTACTGGGCCCTGTCCGGCTCTGTCGGGCTCTGTCGGGCCCTGTCGGGCTCTGTCGGGCCCTGTCGGGCTCTGTCGGGCTCTGTCGGGTTCTGTTGGGCTCTACTGGGCCCTGTCGGGCTCTGTCGGCCTCTGTTGGGCTCTGTCGGGCTCTGTCGGGCTCTACTGGGCTCTGTCGGGCTCTGTCGGGTTCTGTCGGGCTCTGTCGGGCCCTGTCGGGCCCTGTCGTTCTCTGTCGGGCTCTGTCGGGCTCTGTCGGGCCCTGTCGGGCCCTGTCGAGCTCTGTCGGGCTCTGTCGGGCCCTGTCGGGCTCTGTCGGGCCCTGTCGGGCCCTGTCGGGCTCTGTCAGGCCCTGTCGGGCTCTGTCGGGCTCTGTCGGGCTCTGTCGGGCTCTGTCGGGTTCTACTGGGCTCTACTGGGCCCTGTCGGGCTCTGTCGGGCTCTGTCGGGCTCTGTCGGGCTCTACTGGGCTCTGTCGGGCTCGGTCGGGCCCTGTCGGGCTCTGTCGGGCTCTGTCGGGCTCTGTCGGGCTCTACTGGGCCCTGTCGGGCTCTGTCGGGCCCTGTCGGGCCCTGTCGGGCTCTGTTGAGCTCTGTCGGACTCTGTCGGGCTCTGTCGGGCTCTACTGGTCTCTGTCGGGCCCTGTCGGGCCCTGTCGGGCTCTGTCGGGCTCTGTTGGGCTCTGTCGGGCTCTGTCGGGCCCTGTCGGGCCCTGTCGAGCTCTGTCGGGCTCTGTCGGGCCCTGTCGGGCTCTGTCGGGCCCTGTTGGGCCCTGTCGGGCTCTGTCGGGCCCTGTCGGGCTCTGTCGGGCTCTGTCGGGCTCTGTCGGGCCCTGTCGGGCTCTGTCGGGCTCTACTGGGCCCTGTCGGGCCCTGTCGGGCTCTGTCGGGCTCTGTCGAGCTCTACTGGGCCCTGTCGGGCTCTGTCGGGCTCTGTCGGGCTCTGTCGGGCCCTGTCGGGCTCTGTCGGGCCCTGTCGGGCCCTGTCGGGCTTTGTCGGGCTCTACTGAGCCCTGTCGGGCTCTGTCGGGCTCTGTCGGGCCCTGTCGGGCTCTGTCGGGCTCTGTCGGGCTCTGTCGGGCCCTGTCGGGCTCTGTCGGGCCCTGTCGGGCCCTGTCGGGCTTTGTCGGGCTCTGTCGGGCTCTGTCGGGCTCTGTCGGGCTCTACTGGGCCCTGTCCGGCTCTGTCGGGCTCTGTCGGGCCCCGTCGGGCTCTGTCGGGCCCTGTCGGGCTCTGTCGGGCTCTGTCGGGTTCTGTCGGGCTCTACTGGGCCCTGTCGGGCTCTGTCGGGCTCTGTCGGGCTCTACTGGGCTCTGTCGGGCTCTGTCGGGTTCTGTCGGGCTCTGTCGGGCCCTGTCGGGCCCTGTCGGGCTCTGTCGGGCTCTGTCGGGCTCTGTCGGGCCCTGTCGGGCCCTGTCGAGCTCTGTCGGGCTCTGTCGGGCCCTGTCGGGCTCTGTCGGGCCCTGTCGGGCCCTGTCGGGCTCTGTCGGGCTCTGTCGGGCTCTGTCGGGCTCTGTCGGGTTCTACTGGGCTCTACTGGGCCCTGTCGGGCTCTGTCGGGGTCTGTCGGGCTCTGTCGGGCTCTGTCGGGCTCTACTGGGCTCTGTCGGGCTCGGTCGGGACCTGTCGAGCTCTGTCGGGCTCTGTCGGGCTCTACTGGGCCCTGTCGGGCCCTGTCGGGCCCTGTCGGGCTCTGTCGGGCTCTGTCGGGCTCTGTCGGGCTCTGTCGAGCTCTACTGGTCTCTGTCGGGCCCTGTCGGGCCCTGTCGGGCTCTGTCGGGCTCTGTTGGGCTCTGTCGGGCTCTGTCGGGCTCTGTCGGGCCCTGTCGGGCTCTGTCGGGCTCTGTCGGGCCCTGTCGGGCTCTGTCGGGCCCTGTCGGGCCCTGTCGGGCTTTGTCGGGCTCTGTCGGGCTCTGTCGGGCTCTGTCGGGCTCTACTGGGCCCTGTCCGGCTCTGTCGGGCTATGTCGGGCCCTGTCGGGCTCTGTCGGGCCCTGTCGGGCTCTGTCGGGCTCTGTCGGGTTCTGTCGGGCTCTACTGGGCCCTGTCGGGCTCTGTCGGGCTCTGTCGGGCTCTGTCGGGCTCTACTGGGCTCTGTCGGGCTCTACTGGGCTCTGTCGGGCTCTGTCGGGTTCTGTCGGGCTCTGTCGGGCCCTGTCGGGCTCTGTCGGGCTCTGTCGGGCTCTGTCGGGCCCTGTCGGGCCCTGTCGAGCTCTGTCGGGCCCTGTCGGGCCCTGTCGGGCCCTGTCGGGCCCTGTCGGGCTCTGTCGGGCCCTGTCGGGCTCTGTCGGGCTCTGTCGGGCTCTGTCGGGCTCTGTCGGGTTCTACTGGGCTCTACTGGGCCCTGTCGGGCTCTGCCGGGCTCTGTCGGGCTCTGTCGGGCTCTGTCGGGCTCTACTGGGCGCTGTCGGGCTCAGTCGGGCCCTGTCGGGCTCTGTCAGGCTCTGTCGGGCTCTGTCGGGCTCTACTGGGCCCTGTCGGGCTCTGTCGGGCCCTGTCGGGCCCTGTCGGGCTCTGTCGGGCTCTGTCGGGCTCTGTCGGGCTCTGTCGGGCTCTACTGGTCTCTGTCGGGCCCTGTCGGGCCCTGTCGGGCTCTGTCGGGCTCTGTTGGGCTCTGTCGGGATCTGTCGGGCTCTGTCGGGCCCTGTCGGCCTCTGTCGGGCTCTGTCGGGCCCTGTCGGGCTCTGTCGGGCCCTGTCGGGCCCTGTCGGGCTTTGTCGGGCTCTGTCGGGCTCTGTCGGGCTCTGTCGGGCTCTACTGGGCCCTGTCCGGCTCTGTCGGGCTATGTCGGGCCCTGTCGGGCTCTGTCGGGCCCTGTCGGGCTCTGTCGGGCTCTGTCGGGTTCTGTCGGGCTCTACTGGGCCCTGTCGGGCTCTGTCGGGCTCTGTCGGGCCCTGTCGGGCTCTGTCGGGCCCTGTCGGGGTCTGTCGGGCTCTGTCGGGCTCTGTCGGGCTCTGTCGGGTTCTACTGGGCTCTACTGGGCCCTGTCGGGCTCTGTCGGGCTCTGTCGGGCTCTGTCGGGCTCTACTGGGCGCTGTCGGGCTCGGTCGGGCCCTGTCGGGCTCTGTCAGGCTCTGTCGGGCTCTGTCGGGCTCTACTGGGCCCTGTCGGGCTCTGTCGGGCCCTGTCGGGCTCTGTCGGGCTCTGTCGGGCTCTGTCGGGCTCTGTCGGGCTCTACTGGTCTCTGTCGGGCCCTGTCGGGCCCTGTCGGGCCCTGTCGGGCTCTGTCGGGCTCTGTCGGGCTCTACTGGTCTCTGTCGGGCCCTGTCGGGCCCTGTCGAGCTCTGTCGGGCTCTGTCGGGCCCTGTCGGGCTCTGTCGGGCCCTGTTGGGCCCTGTCGGGCTCTGTCGGGCCCTGTCGGGCTCTGTCGGGCTCTGTCGGGCTCTGTCGGGTTCTACTGGGCTCTACTGGGCCCTGTCGGGCTCTGTCGGGCTCTGTCGGGCTCTGTCGGGCTCTACTGGGCTCGGTCGGGCCCTGTCGGGCTCTGTCGGGCTCTGTCGGGCTCTGTCGGGCTCTACTGGTCTCTGTCGGGCTCTGTCGGGCCCTGTCGGGCCCTGTCGGGCTCTGTCGGGCTCTGTCGGGCTCTACTGGGCTCTGTCGGGCTCGGTCGGGCCCTGTCGGGCTCTGTCGGGCTCTGTCGGTCTCTGTCGGGCTCTGTCGGGCTCTACTGGTCTCTGTCGGGCTCTGTCGGGCCCTGTCGGGCTCTGTCGGGCTCTGTCGGGCCCTGTCGGGCCCTGTCGGGCTCTGTCGGGCCCTGTCGGGCCCTGTCGGGCCCTGTCGAGCTCTGTCGGGCTCTGTCGGGCTCTACTGTGCTCTGTCGGGCTCTGTCGGGCTCTGTCGGGCTCTACTGGGCTCTACTGGGCCCTGTCGGGCTCTGTCGGGCTCTGTCGGGCCCTGTCGGGCCCTGTCGGGCTCTGTCGGGCTCTGTCGGGCCCTGTCGGGCCCTGTCGGGCTCTGTCGGGCTCTGTTCGGGCTCTACTGGGCCCTGTCGGGCCCTGTCGGGCCCTGTCGGGCTCTGTCGGGCTCTCTCGAGCTCTACTGGGCTCTGTCGGGCCCTGTCGGGCTCTGTCGGGCCCTGTCGGGCTCTGTCGGGCTCTGTCGGGCTCTGTCGGGCTCTACTGGGCCCTGTCGGGCTCTGTCGGGCTCTGTCGGGCTCTTTCGGGCCCTGTCGGGCTCTGTCGGGCCCTGTCGGGCCCTGTCGGGCTCTGTCGGGCCCTGTCGGGCCTTGTCGGGCTCTGTCGGGCTCTGTCGAGCTCTACTGGGCTCTGTCGGGCTCTGTCGGGCTCTGTCGAGCTCTACTGGGCCCTGTCGGGCTCTGTCGGGCCCTGTCGGGCTCTGTCGGGCTCTCTCGGGCTCTGTCGGGCTCTACTGGGCCCTGTCGGGCTCTGTCGGGCTCTGTCGGGCTCTGTCGGGCCCTGTCGGGCTCTGTCGGGCTCTGTCGGGCCCTGTCGGGCTCTGTCGGGCTCTGTCGGGTTCTACTGGGCTCTACTGGGCCCTGTCGGGCTCTGTCGGGCTCTGTCGGGCTCTGTCGGGCCCTTTCGAGCTCTGTCGGGCTCTGTCGGGCTCTACTGGGCTCTGTCGGGCCCTGTCGGGCTCTGTCGGGCTCTGTCGGGCCCTGTCGGGCTCTGTCGGGCTCTGTCGGGTTCTACTGGGCTCTACTGGGCCCTGTCGGGCTCTGTCGGGCTCTGTCGGGCTCTGTCGGGCCCTGTCGGGCTCTGTCGGGCTCTACTGGGCCCTGTCGGGCCCTGTCGGGCCCTGTCGGGCTCTGTCGGGCTCTGTCGAGCTCTACTGGGCCCTGTCGGGCCCTGTCGGGCCCTGTCGGGCTCTGTCGGGCTCTGTCGGGCTCTGTCGGGCTCTACTGGGCCCTGTCGGGCTCTGTCGGGCCCTGTCGGGCTCTGTCGGGCCCTGTCGGGCTCTGTCGGGCTCTGTCGGGCTCTGTCGGGCCCTGTCGGGCTCTGTCGGGCCCTGTCGGGCCCTGTCGGGCTTTGTCGGGCTCTGTCGGGCTCTGTCGGGCTCTGTCGGGCTCTACTGGGCCCTGTCCGGCTCTGTCGGGCTCTGTCGGGCCATGTCGGGCTCTGTCGGGCTCTGTCGGGCCCTGTCGGGCTCTGTCGGGCTCTGTCGGGTTCTACTGGGCTCTACTGGGCCCTGTCGGGCTCTGTCGGGCTCTGTCGGGCTCTGTCGGGCCCTGTCGGGCTCTGTCGGGCTCTACTGGGCCCTGTCGGGCCCTGTCGGGCCCTGTCGGGCTCTGTCGGGCTCTGTCGAGCTCTACTGGGCCCTGTCGGGCCCTGTCGGGCCCTGTCGGGCTCTGTCGGGCCCTGTCGGGCTCTGTCGGGCTCTGTCGGGCTCTGTCGGTCTCTACTGGGCCCTGTCGGGCTCTGTCGGGCTCTGTCGGGCTCTGTCGGGCCCTGTCGGGCTCTGTCGGGCTCTGTCGGGCCCTGTCGGTCTCTGTCGGGCCCTGTCGGGCCCTGTCGGGCTTTGTCGGACTCTGTCGGGCTCTGTCGGGCTCTGTCGGGCTCTACTGGGCCCTGTCCGGCCCTGTCGGGCTCTGTCGGGCCCTGTCGGGCTCTGTCGGGCTCTACTGGGCCCTGTTGGGCTCTGTCGGGCTCTGTTGGGCTCTGTCGGGCTCTGTCGGGCTCTACTGGGCTCTGTCGGGCTCTGTAAGGTTCTGTCGGGCTCTGTCGGGCCCTGTCGGGCCCTGTCGGGCTCTGTCGGGCTCTGTCGGGCCCTGTCGGGCCCTGTCGGGCCCTGTCGAGCTCTGTCGGGCCCTGTCGGGCCCTGTCGGGCTCTGTCGGGCCCTGTCGGGCCCTGTCGGGCTCTGTCGGGCCCTGTCGGGCTCTGTCGGGCTCTGTCGGGCTCTGTCGGGCTCTGTCGGGCTCTGTCGGGTTCTACTGGGCTCTACTGGGCCCTGTCGGGCTCTGTCGGGCTCTGTCGGGCTCTGTCGGGCTCTACTGGGCTCTGTCGGGCTCGGTCGGGCCCTGTCGGGCTCTGTCGGGCTCTGTCGGGCTCTGTCGGGCTCTACTGGGCCCTGTCGGGCTCTGTCGGGCCCTGTCGGGCCCTGTCGGGCTCTGTCGGGCTCTGTCGGGCCCTGTCGGGCTCTGTCGGGCTCTGTCGGGTTCTACTGGGCTCTACTGGGCCCTGTCGGGCTCTGTCGGGCTCTGTTGGGCTCTGTCGGGCTCTGTCGGGCCCTGTCGGGCCCTGTCGAGCTCTGTCGGGCTCTGTCGGGCCCTGTCGGGCTCTGTCGGGCCCTGTCGGGCCCTGTCGGGCCCTGTCGGGCTCTGTCGGGCTCTGTCGGGCTCTACTGGGCTCTGTCGGGCTCTGTCGGGCCCTGTCGGGCTCTGTCGGGCCCTGTCGGGCTCTGTCGGGCCCTGTCGGGCTCTGTCGGGCTCTGTCGGGCTCTGTCGGGCTCTACTGCGCCCTGTCGGGCTCTGTCGGGCTCTGTCGGGCTCTTTCGGGCCCTGTCGGGCTCTGTCGGGCTCTACTGGGCCCTGTCGGGCTCTGTCGGGCCCTGTCGGGCCTTGTCGGGCTCTGTCGGGCTCTGTCGAGCTCTACTGGGCTCTGTCGGGCTCTGTCGGGCTCTGTCGGGCTCTACTGGGCTCTGTCGGGCTCGGTCGGGCCCTGTCGGGCTCTGTCGGGCTCTGTCGGGCTCTGTCGGGCTCTACTGGGCTCTGTCGGGCTCGGTCGGGCCCTGTCGGGCTCTGTCGGGCTCTGTCGGGCCCTGTCGGGCCCTGTCGGGCTCTGTTGAGCTCTGTCGGGCTCTGTCGGGCTCTGTCGGGCTCTGTCGGGCTCTACTGGTCTCTGTCGGGCCCTGTCGGGCCCTGTCGGGCTCTGTCGGGCTCTGTCGGGCTCTGTCGGGCTCTACTGGGCTCTGTCGGGCTCGGTCGGGCCCTGTCGGGCTCTGTCGGGCTCTGTCGGGCTCTGTCGGGCTCTACTGGGCTCTGTCGGGCTCGGTCGGGCCCTGTCGGGCTCTGTCGGGCTCTGTCGGGCCCTGTCGGGCCCTGTCGGGCTCTGTTGAGCTCTGTCGGGCTCTGTCGGGCTCTGTCGGGCTCTGTCGGGCTCTACTGGTCTCTGTCGGGCCCTGTCGGGCCCTGTCGGGCTCTGTCGGGCTCTGTTGGGCTCTGTCGGGCTCTGTCGGGCCCTGTCGGGCCCTGTCGAGCTCTGTCGGGCTCTGTCGGGCCCTGTCGGGCTCTGTCGGGCCCTGTCGGGCCCTGTCGGGCGCTGTCGGGCTCTGTCGGGCTCTGTCGAGCTCTACTGGGCTCTGTCGGGCTCTGTCGGGCCCTGTCGGGCTCTGTCGGGCCCTGTCGGGCTCTGTCGGGCTCTGTCGGGCTCTGTCGGGCTGTACTGGGCCCTGTCGGGCTCTGTCGGGCTCTGTCGGGCTCTTTCGGGCCCTGTCGGGCTCTGTCGGGCTCTACTGGGCCCTGTCGGGCTCTGTCGGGCCCTGTCGGGCCTTGTCGGGCTCTGTCGGGCTCTGTCGAGCTCTACTGGGCTCTGTCGGGCTCTGTCGGGCTCTGTCGAGCTCTACTGGGCCCTGTCGGGCCCTGTCGGGCCCTGTCGGGCTCTGTCGGGCCCTGTCGGGCTCTGTCGGGCTCTGTCGGGCTCTCTCGGGCTCTACTGGGCCCTGTCGGGCTCTGTCGGGCTCTGTCGGGCTCTGTCGGGCCCTGTCGGGCTCTGTCGGGCTCTGTCGGGCCCTGTCGGGCCCTGTCGAGCTCTGTCGGGCTCTGTCGGGCTCTACTGGGCTCTGTCGGGCCCTGTCGGGCTCTGTCGGGCTCTGTCGGGCCCTGTCGGGCTCTGTCGGGCCCTGTCGGGCTCTGTCGGTCTCTGTCGGGTTCTGTTGGGCTCTACTGGGCCCTGTTGGGCTCTGTCGGGCTCTGTTGGGCTCTGTCGGGCTCTGTCGGGCTCTACTGGGCTCTGTCGGGCTCTGTCAGGTTCTGTCGGGCTCTGTCGGGCCCTGTCGGGCTCTGTCGGGCTCTGTCGGGCTCTGTCGGGCCCTGTCGGGCCCTGTCAAGCTCTGTCGGGCTGTGTCGGGCCCTGTCGGGCTCTGTCGGGCCCTGTCGGGCCCTGTCGGGCTCTGTCGGGCCCTGTCGGGCTCTGTCGGGCTCTGTCGGGCTCTGTCGGGCTCTGTCGGGTTCTACTGGGCTCTACTGGGCCCTGTCGGGCTCTGTCGGGCTCTGTCGGGCTCTGTCGGGCTCTACTGGGCTCTGTCGGGCTCGGTCGGGCCCTGTCGGGCTCTGTCGGGCTCTGTCGGGCTCTGTCGGGCTCTACTGGGCCCTGTCGGGCTCTGTCGGGCCCTGTCGGGCCCTGTCGGGCTCTGTTGAGCTCTGTCGGGCTCTGTCGGGCTCTGTCGGGCTCTACTGGTCTCTGTCGGGCCCTGTCGGGCCCTGTCGGGCTCTGTCGGGCTCTGTTGGGCTCTGTCGGGCCCTGTCGGGCCCTGTCGGGCCCTGTCGAGCTCTGTCGGGCTCTGTCGGTCCCTGTCGGGCTCTGTCGGGCCCTGTCGGGCCCTGTCGGGCCCTGTCGGGCTCTGTCGGGCTCTGTCGAGCTCTACTGGGCTCTGTCGGGCTCTGTCGGGCCCTGTCGGGCCCTGTCGGGCCCTGTCGGGCCCTGTCGGGCTCTGTCGGGCTCTGTCGGGCTCTGTCGGGCTCTACTGGGCCCTGTCGGGCTCTGTCGGGCTCTGTCGGGCTCTTTCGGGCCCTGTCGGGCTCTGTCGGTCTCTACTGGGCCCTGTCGGGCTCTGTCGGGCCCTGTCGGGCCTTGTCGGGCTCTGTCGGGCTCTGTCGAGCTCTACTGGGCTCTGTCGGGCTCTGTCGGGCTCTGTCGAGCTCTACTGGGCCCTGTCGGGCCCTGTCGGGCCCTGTCGGGCTCTGTCGGGCCCTGTCGGGCTCTGTCGGGCTCTGTCGGGCCCTGTCGGGCTCTGTCGGGCTCTGTCGGGCTGTGTCGGGCCCTGTCGAGCTCTGTCGGGCTCTGTCGGGCTCTACTGGGCTCTGTCGGGCCCTGTCGGGCTCTGTCGGGCTCTGTCGGGCCCTGTCGGGCTCTGTCGGGCTCTGTCGGGTTCTACTGGGCTCTACTGGGCCCTGTCGGGCTCTGTCGGGCTCTGTCGGGCTCTGTCGGGCCCTGTCGGGCTCTGTCGGGCTCTACTGGGCCCTGTCGGGCCCTGTCGGGCCCTGTCGGGCTCTGTCGGGCTCTGTCGAGCTCTACTGGGCCCTGTCGGGCCCTGTCGGGCTCTGTCGGGCTCTGTCGGGCTCTGTCGGGCTCTACTGGGCCCTGTCGGGCTCTGTCGGGCTCTGTCGGGCTCTGTCGGGCCCTGTCGGGCTCTGTCGGGCCCTGTCGGGCCCTGTCGGGCTCTGTCGGGCCCTGTCGGGCTCTGTCGGGCTCTGTCGGGCCCTGTCAGGCTCTGTCGGGCTCTGTCGGGTTCTACTGGGCTCTACTGGGCCCTGTCGGGCTCTGTCGGGCTCTGTCGGGCTCTGTCGGGCCCTGTCGGGCTCTGTCGGGCTCTACTGGGCCCTGTCGGGCCCTGTCGGGCCCTGTCGGGCTCTGTCGGGCTCTGTCGAGCTCTACTGGGCCCTGTCGGGCCCTGTCGGGCTCTGTCGGGCCCTGTCGGGCTCTGTCGGGCTCTGTCGGGCTCTGTCGGTCTCTACTGGGCCCTGTCGGGCTCTGTCGGGCTCTGTCGGGCCCTGTCGGGCTCTGTCGGGCCCTGTCGGGCCCTGTCGGGCTTTGTCGGACTCTGTCGGGCTCTGTCGGGCTCTGTCGGGCTCTACTGGGCCCTGTCCGGCTCTGTCGGGCTCTGTCGGGCCCTGTCGGGCTCTGTCGGGCCCTGTCGGGCTCTGTCGGGCTCTACTGGGCCCTGTTGGGCTCTGTCGGGCTCTGTTGGGCTCTGTCGGGCTCTGTCGGGCTCTACTGGGCTCTGTCGGGCTCTGTAAGGTTCTGTCGGGCTCTGTCGGGCCCTGTCGGGCCCTGTCGGGCTCTGTCGGGCTCTGTCGGGCCCTGTCGGGCCCTGTCGAGCTCTGTCGGGCCCTGTCGGGCCCTGTCGGGCTCTGTCGGGCCCTGTCGGGCCCTGTCGGGCTCTGTCGGGCCCTGTCGGGCTCTGTCGGGCTCTGTCGGGCTCTGTCGGGCTCTGTCGGGCTCTGTCGGGTTCTACTGGGCTCTACTGGGCCCTGTCGGGCTCTGTCGGGCTCTGTCGGGCTCTGTCGGGCTCTACTGGGCTCTGTCGGGCTCGGTCGGGCCCTGTCGGGCTCTGTCGGGCTCTGTCGGGCTCTGTCGGGCTCTACTGGGCCCTGTCGGGCTCTGTCGGGCCCTGTCGGGCCCTGTCGGGCTCTGTTGAGCTCTGTCGGGCTCTGTCGGGCTCTACTGGTCTCTGTCGGGCCCTGTCGGGCCCTGTCGGGCTCTGTCGGGCTCTGTTGGGCTCTGTCGGGCTCTGTCGGGCCCTGTCGGGCCCTGTCGAGCTCTGTCGGGCTCTGTCGGGCCCTGTCGGGCTCTGTCGGGCCCTGTCGGGCCCTGTCGGGCCCTGTCGGGCTCTGTCGGGCTCTGTCGAGCTCTACTGGGCTCTGTCGGGCTCTGTCGGGCCCTGTCGGGCTCTGTCGGGCCCTGTCGGGCTCTGTCGGGCCCTGTCGGGCTCTGTCGGGCTCTGTCGGGCTCTGTCGGGCTCTACTGCGCCCTGTCGGGCTCTGTCGGGCTCTGTCGGGCTCTTTCGGGCCCTGTCGGGCTCTGTCGGGCTCTACTGGGCCCTGTCGGGCTCTGTCGGGCCCTGTCGGGCCTTGTCGGGCTCTGTCGGGCTCTGTCGAGCTCTACTGGGCTCTGTCGGGCTCTGTCGGGCTCTGTCGGGCTCTACTGGGCTCTGTCGGGCTCGGTCGGGCCCTGTCGGGCTCTGTCGGGCTCTGTCGGGCTCTGTCGGGCTCTACTGGGCTCTGTCGGGCTCGGTCGGGCCCTGTCGGGCTCTGTCGGGCTCTGTCGGGCTCTGTCGGGCCCTGTCGGGCCCTGTCGGGCTCTGTTGAGCTCTGTCGGGCTCTGTCGGGCTCTGTCGGGCTCTACTGGTCTCTGTCGGGCCCTGTCGGGCCCTGTCGGGCTCTGTCGGGCTCTGTTGGGCTCTGTCGGGCTCTGTCGGGCCCTGTCGGGCCCTGTCGAGCTCTGTCGGGCTCTGTCGGGCCCTGTCGGGCTCTGTCGGGCCCTGTCGGGCCCTGTCGGGCACTGTCGGGCTCTGTCGGGCTCTGTCGAGCTCTACTGGGCTCTGTCGGGCTCTGTCGGGCCCTGTCGGGCTCTGTCGGGCCCTGTCGGGCTCTGTCGGGCTCTGTCGGGCTCTGTCGGGCTGTACTGGGCCCTGACGGGCTCTGTCGGGCCCTGTCGGGCCTTGTCGGGCTCTGTCGGGCTCTGTCGAGCTCTACTGGGCTCTGTCGGGCTCTGTCGGGCTCTGTCGAGCTCTACTGGGCCCTGTCGGGCCCTGTCGGGCCCTGTCGGGCTCTGTCGGGCCCTGTCGGGCTCTGTCGGGCTCTGTCGGGCTCTCTCGGGCTCTACTGGGCCCTGTCGGGCTCTGTCGGGCTCTGTCGGGCTCTGTCGGGCCCTGTCGGGCTCTGTCGGGCTCTGTCGGGCCCTGTCGGGCCCTGTCGAGCTCTGTCGGGCTCTGTCGGGCTCTACTGGGCTCTGTCGGGCCCTGTCGGGCTCTGTCGGGCTCTGTCGGGCCCTGTCGGGCTCTGTCGGGCCCTGTCGGGCTCTGTCGGGCTCTGTCGGGTTCTGTTGGGCTCTACTGGGCCCTGTTGGGCTCTGTCGGGCTCTGTTGGGCTCTGTCGGGCTCTGTCGGGCTCTACTGGGCTCTGTCGGGCTCTGTCAGGTTCTGTCGGGCTCTGTCGGGCCCTGTCGGGCCCTGTCGGGCTCTGTCGGGCTCTGTCGGGCTCTGTCGGGCCCTGTCGGGCCCTGTCAAGCTCTGTCGGGCTCTGTCGGGCCCTGTCGGGCTCTGTCGGGCCCTGTCGGGCCCTGTCGGGCTCTGTCGGGCCCTGTCGGGCTCTGTCGGGCTCTGTCGGGCTCTGTCGGGCTCTGTCGGGTTCTACTGGGCTCTACTGGGCCCTGTCGGGCTCTGTCGGGCTCTGTCGGGCTCTGTCGGGCTCTACTGGGCTCTGTCGGGCTCGGTCGGGCCCTGTCGGGCTCTGTCGGGCTCTGTCGGGCTCTGTCGGGCTCTACTGGGCCCTGTCGGGCTCTGTCGGGCCCTGTCGGGCCCTGTCGGGCTCTGTTGAGCTCTGTCGGGCTCTGTCGGGCTCTACTGGTCTCTGTCGGGCCCTGTCGGGCCCTGTCGGGCTCTGTCGGGCTCTGTTGGGCTCTGTCGGGCTCTGTCGGGCCCTGTCGGGCCCTGTCGAGCTCTGTCGGGCTCTGTCGGGCCCTGTCGGGCTCTGTCGGGCCCTGTCGGGCCCTGTCGGGCCCTGTCGGGCTCTGTCGGGCTCTGTCGAGCTCTACTGGGCTCTGTCGGGCTCTGTCGGGCCCTGTCGGGCTCTGTCGGGCCCTGTCGGGCTCTGTCGGGCCCTGTCGGGCTCTGTCGGGCTCTGTCGGGCTCTGTCGGGCTCTACTGCGCCCTGTCGGGCTCTGTCGGGCTCTGTCGGGCTCTTTCGGGCCCTGTCGGGCTCTGTCGGGCTCTACTGGGCCCTGTCGGGCTCTGTCGGGCCCTGTCGGGCCTTGTCGGGCTCTGTCGGGCTCTGTCGAGCTCTACTGGGCTCTGTCGGGCTCTGTCGGGCTCTGTCGGGCTCTACTGGGCTCTGTCGGGCTCGGTCGGGCCCTGTCGGGCTCTGTCGGGCTCTGTCGGGCTCTGTCGGGCTCTACTGGGCTCTGTCGGGCTCGGTCGGGCCCTGTCGGGCTCTGTCGGGCTCTGTCGGGCTCTGTCGGGCCCTGTCGGGCCCTGTCGGGCTCTGTTGAGCTCTGTCGGGCTCTGTCGGGCTCTGTCGGGCTCTACTGGTCTCTGTCGGGCCCTGTCGGGCCCTGTCGGGCTCTGTCGGGCTCTGTTGGGCTCTGTCGGGCTCTGTCGGGCCCTGTCGGGCCCTGTCGAGCTCTGTCGGGCTCTGTCGGGCCCTGTCGGGCTCTGTCGGGCCCTGTCGGGCCCTGTCGGGCACTGTCGGGCTCTGTCGGGCTCTGTCGAGCTCTACTGGGCTCTGTCGGGCTCTGTCGGGCCCTGTCGGGCTCTGTCGGGCCCTGTCGGGCTCTGTCGGGCTCTGTCGGGCTCTGTCGGGCTGTACTGGGCCCTGACGGGCTCTGTCGGGCCCTGTCGGGCCTTGTCGGGCTCTGTCGGGCTCTGTCGAGCTCTACTGGGCTCTGTCGGGCTCTGTCGGGCTCTGTCGAGCTCTACTGGGCCCTGTCGGGCCCTGTCGGGCCCTGTCGGGCTCTGTCGGGCCCTGTCGGGCTCTGTCGGGCTCTGTCGGGCTCTCTCGGGCTCTACTGGGCCCTGTCGGGCTCTGTCGGGCTCTGTCGGGCTCTGTCGGGCCCTGTCGGGCTCTGTCGGGCTCTGTCGGGCCCTGTCGGGCCCTGTCGAGCTCTGTCGGGCTCTGTCGGGCTCTACTGGGCTCTGTCGGGCCCTGTCGGGCTCTGTCGGGCTCTGTCGGGCCCTGTCGGGCTCTGTCGGGCCCTGTCGGGCTCTGTCGGGCTCTGTCGGGTTCTGTTGGGCTCTACTGGGCCCTGTTGGGCTCTGTCGGGCTCTGTTGGGCTCTGTCGGGCTCTGTCGGGCTCTACTGGGCTCTGTCGGGCTCTGTCAGGTTCTGTCGGGCTCTGTCGGGCCCTGTCGGGCCCTGTCGGGCTCTGTCGGGCTCTGTCGGGCTCTGTCGGGCCCTGTCGGGCCCTGTCAAGCTCTGTCGGGCTCTGTCGGGCCCTGTCGGGCTCTGTCGGGCCCTGTCGGGCCCTGTCGGGCTCTGTCGGGCCCTGTCGGGCTCTGTCGGGCTCTGTCGGGCTCTGTCGGGCTCTGTCGGGTTCTACTGGGCTCTACTGGGCCCTGTCGGGCTCTGTCGGGCTCTGTCGGGCTCTGTCGGGCTCTACTGGGCTCTGTCGGGCTCGGTCGGGCCCTGTCGGGCTCTGTCGGGCTCTGTCGGGCTCTGTCGGGCTCTACTGGGCCCTGTCGGGCTCTGTCGGGCCCTGTCGGGCCCTGTCGGGCTCTGTTGAGCTCTGTCGGGCTCTGTCGGGCTCTGTCGGGCTCTACTGGTCTCTGTCGGGCCCTGTCGGGCCCTGTCGGGCTCTGTCGGGCTCTGTTGGGCTCTGTCGGGCCCTGTCGGGCCCTGTCGGGCCCTGTCGAGCTCTGTCGGGCTCTGTCGGTCCCTGTCGGGCTCTGTCGGGCCCTGTCGGGCCCTGTCGGGCCCTGTCGGGCTCTGTCGGGCTCTGTCGAGCTCTACTGGGCTCTGTCGGGCTCTGTCGGGCCCTGTCGGGCTCTGTCGGGCCCTGTCGGGCTCTGTCGGGCTCTGTCGGGCTCTGTCGGGCTCTACTGGGCCCTGTCGGGCTCTGTCGGGCTCTGTCGGGCTCTTTCGGGCCCTGTCGGGCTCTGTCGGTCTCTACTGGGCCCTGTCGGGCTCTGTCGGGCCCTGTCGGGCCTTGTCGGGCTCTGTCGGGCTCTGTCGAGCTCTACTGGGCTCTGTCGGGCTCTGTCGGGCTCTGTCGAGCTCTACTGGGCCCTGTCGGGCCCTGTCGGGCCCTGTCGGGCTCTGTCGGGCCCTGTCGGGCTCTGTCGGGCTCTGTCGGGCTCTCTCGGGCTCTACTGGGCCCTGTCGGGCTCTGTCGGGCTCTGTCGGGCTCTGTCGGGCCCTGTCGGGCTCTGTCGGGCTCTGTCGGGCTGTGTCGGGCCCTGTCGAGCTCTGTCGGGCTCTGTCGGGCTCTACTGGGCTCTGTCGGGCCCTGTCGGGCTCTGTCGGGCTCTGTCGGGCCCTGTCGGGCTCTGTCGGGCTCTGTCGGGTTCTACTGGGCTCTACTGGGCCCTGTCGGGCTCTGTCGGGCTCTGTCGGGCTCTGTCGGGCCCTGTCGGGCTCTGTCGGGCTCTACTGGGCCCTGTCGGGCCCTGTCGGGCCCTGTCGGGCTCTGTCGGGCTCTGTCGAGCTCTACTGGGCCCTGTCGGGCCCTGTCGGGCTCTGTCGGGCTCTGTCGGGCTCTGTCGGGCTCTACTGGGCCCTGTCGGGCTCTGTCGGGCTCTGTCGGGCTCTGTCGGGCCCTGTCGGGCCCTGTCGGGCCCTGTCGGGCCCTGTCGGGCTTTGTCGGGCTCTGTCGGGCTCTGTCGGGCTCTGTCGGGCTCTACTGGGCTCTACTGGGCCCTGTCGGGCTCTGTCGGGCTCTGTCGGGCTCTGTCGGGCTCTACTGGGCTCTGTCGGGCTCGGTCGGGCCCTGTCGGGCTCTGTCGGGCTCTGTCGGGCTCTGTCGGGCTCTACTGGGCCCTGTCGGGCTCTGTCGGGCCCTGTCGGGCCGTGTCGGGCTATGTTGAGCTCTGTCGGGCTCTGTCGGGCTCTGTCGGGCTCTACTGGTCTCTGTCGGGCCCTGTCGGGCCCTGTCGGGCTCTGTCGGGCTCTGTTGGGCTCTGTCGGGCTCTGTCGGGTCCTGTCGGGCCCTGTCGAGCCCTGTCGGGCCCTGTCGAGCTCTGTCGGGCTCTGTCGGGCCCTGTCGGGTTCTGTTGGGCTCTACTGGGCCCTGTCGGGCTCTGTCGGGCTCTGTTGGGCTCTGTCGGGCTCTGTCGGGCTCTACTGGGCTCTGTCGGGCTCTGTCGGGCCCTGTCGGGTTCTGTTGGGCTCTACTGGGCCCTGTCGGGCTCTGTCGGGCTCTGTCGGGCTCTGTCGGGCCCTGTCGGGCCCTGTCGAGCTCTGTCGGGCTCTGTCGGGCCCTGTCGGGCTCTGTCGGGCCCTGTCGGGCCCTGTCGGGCTCTGTCGGGCCTTGTCGGACTCTGTCGGGCTCTGTCGGGCTCTGTCGGGCTCTGTCGGGTTCTACTGGGCTCTACTGGGCCCTGTCGGGCTCTGTCGGGCTCTGTCGGGCTCTGTCGGGCTCTGTCGGGCTCTACTGGGCTCTGTCGGGCTCGGTCGGGCCCTGTCGGGCTCTGTCGGGCTCTGTCGGGCTCTGTCGGGCTCTACTGGGCCCTGTCGGGCTCTGTCGGGCTCTGTCGGGCCCTGTCGGGCTCTGTCGGGTTCTGTCGGGCCCTGTCGGGCCCTGTCGGGCTCTGTCGGGCTCTGTCGGGCCCTGTCGGGCCCTGTCGGGCCCTGTCGGGCTCTGTCGGGCTCTACAGGGCCCTGTCGGGCCCTGTCGGGCCCTGTCGGGCTCTGTCGGGCTCTGTCGGGCTCTGTTGGGACCTGTCGGGCCCTGTCGAGCTCTGTCGGGCCCTGTCGGGCCCTGTCGGGCTCTGTCGGGCTCTGTCGGGCTCTACTGGGCTCTGTCGGGCTCTGTCGGGTTCTGTCGGGCCCTGTCGGGCCCTGTCGGGCTCTGTCGGGCTCTGTCGGGCCCTGTCGGGCCCTGTCGGGCTCTGTCGGGCTCTGTCGGGCTCTACTGGGCCCTGTCGGGCCCTGTCGGGCCCTGTCGGGCTCTGTCGGGCTCTGTCGGGCTCTGTTGGGACCTGTCGGGCCCTGTCGGGCTCTGTCGGGCCCTGTCGGGCCCTGTCGGGCCCTGTCGGGCCCTGTCGGGCTCTGTCGGGCTCTGTCGGGCTCTGTCGGGTTCTACTGGGCTCTACTGGGCCCTGTCCGGCTCTGTCGGGCTCTGTCGGGCTCTGTCGGGCTCTATTGGGCTCTGTCGGGTTCTACTGGTCTCTACTGGGCCCTGTCGGGCTCTGTCGGGCTCTGTCGGGCTCTGTCGGGCCCTGTCGGGCTCTGTCGGGCTCTACTGGGCCCTGTCGGGCCCTGTCGGGCCCTGTCGGGCTCTGTAGGGCTCTGTCGAGCTCTACTGGGCCCTGTCAGGCTCTGTCGGGCTCTGTCGGGCTCTGTCGGGCCCTGTCGGGCTCTGTCGGGCCCTGTCGGGCCCTGTCGGGCTTTGTCGGGCTCTACTGGGCCCTGTCGGGCTCTGTCGGGCTCTGTCGGGCCCTGTCGGGCTCTGTCGGGCTCTACTTGGCCCTGTTGGGCCCTGTCGGGCTCTGTCGGGCTCTGTCGGGCTCTGTCGGGCTCTACTGGCCTAAACTGGGCTCTGTCGGGCCCTGTCGGGCCCTGTCGGACCCTGTCGGGGCCTGTCGGGCTCTGTCGGGCTCTCTCGGGCCCTGTCGGGCTCTGTCGGGCTCTGTCGGGTTCTGTCGGGCTCTACTGGGCCCTGTCGGGCTCTGTCGGGCTCTGTCGGGCTCTGTCGGGCTCTGTCGGGCTCTACTGGGCTCTGTCGGGCTCTGTCGGGTTCTGTCGGGCTCTGTCGGGCCCTGTCGGGCCCTGTCGGGCTCTGTCGGGCTCTGTCGGGCCCTGTCGGGCCCTGTCGGGCCCTGTCGAGCTCTGTCGGGCTCTGTCGGGCCCTGTCGGGCTCTGTCGGGCCCTGTCGGGCCCTGTCGGGCTCTGTCGGGCCCTGTCGGGCTCTGTCAGGCTCTGTCGGGCTCTGTCGGGATCTGTCGGGTTCTACTGGGCTCTACTGGGCCCTGTCGGGCTCTGTCGGGCTCTGTCGGGCCCTGTCGGGCTCTGTCGGGCTCTGTCGGGCTCTGTCGGGCTCTACTGGGCCCTGTCGGGCTCTGTCGGGCCCTGTCGGGCCCTGTCGGGCTCTGTCGGGCTCTGTCGGGCTCTGTCGGGCTCTACTGGTCTCTGTCGGGCCCTGTCGGGCCCTGTCGGGCTCTGTCGGGCTCTGTTGGGCTCTGTCGGGCTCTGTCGGGCCCTGTCGGGCCCTGTTGAGCTCTGTCGGGCTCTGTCGGGCCCTGTCGGGCTCTGTCGGGCCCTGTTGGGCCCTGTCGGGCCCTGTCGGGCCCTGTCGGGCTCTGTCGGGCTCTGTCGGGCTCTGTCGGGTTCTACTGGGCTCTACTGGGCCCTGTCGGGCTCTGTCGGGCTCTGTCGGGCTCTGTCGGGCTCTACTGGGCTCTGTCGGGCTCGGTCGGGCCCTGTCGGGCTCTGTCGGGCTCTGTCGGGCTCTGTCGGGCTCTACTGGGCTCTGTCGGGCTCTGTCGGGCTCTGTCGGGCTCTACTGGGCTCTGTCGGGCTCGGTCGGGCTCTGTCGGGCTCTGTTGGGCTCTGTCGGGCTCTGTCGGGCCCTGTCGGGCCCTGTCGAGCTCTGTCGGGCACTGTCGGGCCCTGTCGGGCTCTACTGGTCTCTGTCGGGCTCTGTCGGGCCCTGTCGGGCCCTGTCGGGCTCTGTCGGGCTCTGTCGGGCTCTGTCGGGCCCTGTCGGGCTCTGTCGGGCTCTGTCGGGCTCTGTTCGGGCTCTACTGGGCCCTGTCGGGCCCTGTCGGGCCCTGTCGGGCTCTGTCGGGCTCTGTCGAGCTCTACTGGGCTCTGTCGGGCTCTGTCGGGCCCTGTCGGGCTCTGTCGGGCCCTGTCGGGCTCTGTCGGGCTCTGTCGGGCTCTGTCGGGCTCTACTGGGCCCTGTCGGGCTCTGTCGGGCTCTGTCGGGCTCTGTCGGGCCCTGTCGGGCTCTGTCGGGCTCTACTGGGCCCTGTCGGGCTCTGTCGGGCTCTGTCGGGCCCTGTCGGGCCCTCTCGGGCTCTGTCGGGCTCTGTCGAGCTCTACTGGGCTCTGTCGGGCTCTATCGGGCCCTGTCGGGCTCTGTCGGGCTCTGTCGGGCTCTGGCGGGTTCTGTCGGGCTCTGTCGGGCCCTGTCGGGCTCTGTCGGGCTCTGTCGGGCCCTGTCGGGCTCTGTCGGGCCCTGTCGGGCCCTGTCGGGCTTTGTCGGGCTCTGTCGGGCTCTGTCGGGCTCTGTCGGGCCCTGTCGGGCTCTGTCGGGCTCTGTCGGGCTCTACTGGGCTCTGTCGGGCTCTGTCGGGTTCTGTCGGGCTCTGTCGGGCCCTGTCGGGCCCTGTCGGGCTCTGTCGAGCTCTGTCGGGCTCTGTCGGGCTCTACTGGGCTCTGTCGGGCTCTGTCGGGCTCTGTCGGGCTCTGTCGGGCCCTGTCGGGCCCTGTCGAGCTCTGTCGGGCTCTGTCGGGCTCTACTGGGCTCTGTCGGGCTCTGTCGGGCTCTGTCGGGCTCTACTGGGCTCTGTCGGGCTCTGTCGGGTTCTGTCGGGCTCTGTCGGGCTCTGTCGGGCCCTGTCGGGCCCTGTCGGGCTCTGTCGGGCCCTGTCGGGCTCTGTCGGGCTCTGTCGGGCTCTGTCGGGCTCTACTGGTCTCTGTCGGGCTCTGTCGGGCCCTGTCGGGCCCTGTCGGGCTCTGTCGGGCTCTGTCGGGCCCTGTCGGGCCCTGTCGGGCTCTGTCGGGCTCTGTCGGGCTCTACTGGGCCCTGTCGGGCTCTGTCGGGCCCTGTCGGGCCCTGTCGGGCTCTGTCGGGCTCTGTCGGGCTCTACTGGGCCCTGTCGGGCACTGTCGGGCCCTGTCGGGCTCTGTCGGGCTCTGTCGGGCTCTGTCGGGCTCTACTGGGCCCTGTCGGGCTCTGTCGGGCCCTGTCGGGCCGTGTCGGGCTATGTTGAGCTCTGTCGGGCTCTGTCGGGCTCTGTCGGGCTCTACTGGTCTCTGTCGGGCCCTGTCGGGCCCTGTCGGGCTCTGTCGGGCTCTGCTGGGCTCTGTCGGGCTCTGTCGGGTCCTGTCGGGCCCTGTCGAGCCCTGTCGGGCCCTGTCGAGCTCTGTCGGGCTCTGTCGGGCCCTGTCGGGCTCTGTCGGGCTCTGTCGAGCTCTACTGGGCTCTGTCGGGCTCTGTCGGGCCCTGTCGGGTTCTGTCGGGCTCTGTCGGGCTCTGGCGGGTTCTGTCGGGCTCTGTCGGGCCCTGTCGGGCTCTGTCGGGCTCTGTCGGGCTCTGTCGGGCTCTACTGGGCTCTGTCGGGCTCTGTCGGGCTCTGTCGGGCTCTACTGGGCTTTGTCGGGCTCGGTCGGGCTCTGTCGGGCTCTGTTGGGCTCTGTCGGGCTCTGTCGGGCCCTGTCGGGCCCTGTCGAGCTCTGTCGGGCACTGTCGGGCCCTGTCGGGCTCTACTGGTCTCTGTCGGGCTCTGTCGGGCCCTGTCGGGCCCTGTCGGGCTCTGTCGGGCTCTGTCGGGCTCTGTCGGGCCCTGTCGGGCTCTGTCGGGCTCTGTCGGGCTCTGTTCGGGCTCTACTGGGCCCTGTCGGGCCCTGTCGGGCCCTGTCGGGCTCTGTCGGGCTCTGTCGAGCTCTACTGGGCTCTGTCGGGCTCTGTCGGGCCCTGTCGGGCTCTGTCGGGCCCTGTCGGGCTCTGTCGGGCTCTGTCGGGCTCTGTCGGGCTCTACTGGGCCCTGTCGGGCTCTGTCGGGCTCTGTCGGGCTCTGTCGGGCCCTGTCGGGCTCTGTCGGGCTCTACTGGGCCCTGTCGGGCTCTGTCGGGCTCTGTCGGGCCCTGTCGGGCCCTGTCGGGCTCTGTCGGGCTCTGTCGAGCTCTACTGGGCTCTGTCGGGCTCTATCGGGCCCTGTCGGGCTCTGTCGGGCTCTGTCGGGCTCTGGCGGGTTCTGTCGGGCTCTGTCGGGCCCTGTCGGGCTCTGTCGGGCTCTGTCGGGCCCTGTCGGGCTCTGTCGGGCCCTGTCGGGCCCTGTCGGGCTTTGTCGGGCTCTGTCGGGCTCTGTCGGGCTCTGTCGGGCCCTGTCGGGCTCTGTCGGGCTCTGTCGGGCTCTACTGGGCTCTGTCGGGCTCTGTCGGGTTCTGTCGGGCTCTGTCGGGCCCTGTCGGGCCCTGTCGGGCTCTGTCGAGCTCTGTCGGGCTCTGTCGGGCTCTACTGGGCTCTGTCGGGCTCTGTCGGGCTCTGTCGGGCTCTGTCGGGCCCTGTCGGGCCCTGTCGAGCTCTGTCGGGCTCTGTCGGGCTCTACTGGGCTCTGTCGGGCTCTGTCGGGCTCTGTCGGGCTCTACTGGGCTCTGTCGGGCTCTGTCGGGTTCTGTCGGGCTCTGTCGGGCTCTGTCGGGCCCTGTCGGGCCCTGTCGGGCTCTGTCGGGCCCTGTCGGGCTCTGTCGGGCTCTGTCGGGCTCTGTCGGGCTCTACTGGTCTCTGTCGGGCTCTGTCGGGCCCTGTCGGGCCCTGTCGGGCTCTGTCGGGCTCTGTCGGGCCCTGTCGGGCCCTGTCGGGCTCTGTCGGGCTCTGTCGGGCTCTACTGGGCCCTGTCGGGCTCTGTCGGGCTCTGTCGGGCCCTGTCGGGCTCTGTCGGGCTCTGTCGGGCTGTGTCGGGCCCTGTCGGGCCCTGTCGGGCCCTGTCGAGCTCTGTCGGGCTCTGTCGGGCTCTGTCGGGCTCTGTCGGGCTCTACTGGGCTCTGTCGGGCTCTGTCGGGTTCTGTCGGGCTCTGTCGGGCTCTGTCAGGCCCTGTCGGGCCCTGTCGGGCCCTGTCGGGCTCTGTCGGGCTCTGTCGGGCTCTGTCGGGCTCTACTGGGCTCTGTCGGGTTCTACTGGGCTCTACTGGGCCCTGTCGGGCTCTGTCGGGCTCTACTGGGCTCTGTCGGGCTCGGTCGGGCCCTGTCGGGCTCTGTCAAGCTCTGTCGGGCTCTGTCGGGCTCTGTCGGGCTCTACTGGGCTCTGTCGGGTTCTGTCGGGTTCTGTCGGGCTCTGTCGGGCCCTGTCGGGCTCTGTCGGGCTCTGTTGGGCTCTGTCGGGCTCTGTCGGGCCCTGTCGGGCCCTGTCGAGCTCTGTCGGGCTCTGTCGGGCCCTGTCGGGCTCTGTCGGGCCCTGTTGGGCCCTGTCGGGCTCTGTCGGGCTCTGTCGGGCCCTGTCGGGCCCTGTCGGACTCTGTCGGGCTCTGTCGGGCTCTGTCGGGCTCTGTCGGGTTCTACTGGGCTCTACTGGGCCCTGTCGGGCTCTGTCGGGCTCTGTCGGGCTCTGTCGGGCTCTGTCGGGCCCTGTCGGGCTCTGTCGGGCTCGGTGGGGCCCTGTCGGGCTCTGTCGGGCTCTGTCGGGCTCTGTCGGGCTCTACTGGTCTCTGTCGGGCTCTGTCGGGTCCTGTCGGGCCCTGTCGGGCTCTGTCGGGCTCTGTCGCGCCCTGTCGGGCCCTGTCGGGCTTTGTCGGGCTCTGTCGGGCTCTACTGGGCCCTGTCGGGCCCTGTCGGGCCCTGTTGGGCTCTGTCGGGCTCTGTCGAGCTCTACTGGGCCCTGTCGGGCTCTGTCGGGCCCTGTCGGGCTCTGTCGGGCTCTGTCGAGCTCTGCTGGGCTCTGTCGGGCTCTGTCGGGCCCTGTCGGGCTCTGTCGGGCCCTGTCGGGCTCTGTCGGGCTCTGTCGGGCTCTGTCAGGCTCTACTGGGCCCTGTCGGGCTCTGTCGGGCTCTGTCGGGCCCTGTCGGGCTCTATCGGGCTCTGTCGGGCTCTGTCGGGCTCTACTGGGCCCTG
Source organism: Caloenas nicobarica (assembly GCF_036013445.1). Taxonomy (NCBI): domain Eukaryota; kingdom Metazoa; phylum Chordata; class Aves; order Columbiformes; family Columbidae; genus Caloenas; species Caloenas nicobarica. The sequence goes on along the minus strand of NW_027017300.1, from coordinate 109,916 downwards.
TCGGGCTCTGTCGGGCTCTGTCGGGCTCTGTCGGGCTCTGTCGGGCCCTGTCGGGCTCTGTCGGGCCCTGTCGGGCCCTGTCGGGCTTTGTCGGGCTCTGTCGGGGTCTGTCGGGCTGTACTGGGCCCTGTCGGGCTCTGTCGGGCTCTGTCGGGCTCTGTCGGGCTCTACTGGGCTCTGTCGGGTTCTGTCGGGCTCTGTCGGGCCCTGTCGGGCTCTGTCGGGCTCTGTTGGGCTCTGTCGGGCTCTGTCGGGCCCTGTCGGGCCCTGTCGAGCTCTGTCGGGCTCTGTCGGGCCCTGTCGGGCTCTGTCGGGCTCTGTCGGGCCCTGTTGGGCCCTGTCGGGCTCTGTCGGGCTCTGTCGGGCCCTGTCGGGCCCTGTCGGGCCCTGTCGGACTCTGTCGGGCTCTGTCGGGCCCTGTCGGGCCCTGTCGGGCTCTGTCGGGCTCTGTCGGGCTCTGTCGGGCCCTGTCGGGCTCTGTCGGGCTCTACTGGGCCCTGTCGGGCCCTGTCGGGCCCTGTCGGGCTCTGTCGGGCTCTGTCGAGCTCTACTGGGCTCTGTCGGGCTCTGTCGGGCTCTGTCGGGCTCTGTCGGGCCCTGTCGGGCTCTGTCGGGCCCTGTCGGGCCCTGTCGGGCTTTGTCGGGCTCTGTCGGGCTCTGTCGGGCTGTACTGGGCCCTGTCGGGCTCTGTCGGGCTCTGTCGGGCCCTGTCGGGCTCTGTCGGGCCCTGTCGGGCTCTGCCGGGCTCTGTCGGGCTCTGTCGGGCTCTACTGGGCCCTGTCGGGCTCTGTCGGGCTCTGTCGGGCTCTGTCGGGCTCTACTGGGCTCTGTCGGGTTCTGTCGGGTTCTGTCGGGCTCTGTCGGGCCCTTTCGGGCTCTGTCGGGCTCTGTTGGGCTCTGTCGGGCTCTGTCGGGCCCTGTCGGGCCCTGTCGAGCTCTGTCGGGCTCTGTCGGGCCCTGTCGGGCTCTGTCGGGCCCTGTTGGGCCCTCTCGGGCTCTGTCGGGCTCTGTCGGGCCCTGTCGGGCCCTGTCGGACTCTGTCGGGCTCTGTCGGGCTCTGTCGGGCTCTGTCGGGTTCTACTGGGCTCTACTGGGCCCTGTCGGGCTCTGTCGGGCTCTGTCGGGCTCTGTCGGGCCCTGTCGGGCTCTGTCGGGCTCGGTGGGGCCCTGTCGGGCTCTGTCGGGCTCTGTCGGGCTCTGTCGGGCTCTACTGGTCTCTGTCGGGCTCTGTCGGGCCCTGTCGGGCCCTGTCGGGCTCTGTCGGGCTCTGTCGCGCCCTGTCGGGCCCTGTCGGGCTTTGTCGGGCTCTGTCGGGCTCTACTGGGCCCTGTCGGGCCCTGTCGGGCCCTGTCGGGCCCTGTTGGGCTCTGTCGGGCTCTGTCGAGCTCTACTGGGCCCTGTCGGGCTCTGTCGGGCCCTGTCGGGCTCTGTCGGGCTCTGTCGAGCTCTGCTGGGCTCTGTCGGGCTCTGTCGGGCCCTGTCGGGCTCTGTCGGGCCCTGTCGGGCTCTATCGGGCTCTGTCGGGCTCTGTCGGGCTCTACTGGGCCCTGTCGGGCTCTGTCGGGCTCTGTCGGGCCCTGTCGGGCTCTATCGGGCTCTGTCGGGCTCTGTCGCGCTCTACTGGGCCCTGTCGGGCTCTGTCGGGCTCTGTCGGGCTCTGTCGGGCCCTGTCGGGCTCTGTCGGGCCCTGTCGGGCCCTGTCGGGCTTTGTCGGGCTCTGTCGGGGTCTGTCGGGCTGTACTGGGCCCTGTCGGGCTCTGTCGGGCTCTGTCGGGCTCTACTGGGCCCTGTCGGGCTCTGTCGGGCTCTGTAGGGCTCTGTCGGGCTCTACTGGGCTCTGTCGGGTTCTGTCGGGTTCTGTCGGGCTCTGTCGGGCCCTGTCGGGCTCTGTCGGGCTCTGTTGGGCTCTGTCGGGCTCTGTCGGGCCCTGTCGGGCCCTGTCGAGCTCTGTCGGGCTCTGTCGGGCCCTGTCGGGCTCTGTCGGGCCCTGTCGGGCCCTGTCGGGCTCTGTCGGGCTCTGTCGGGCCCTGTCGGGCCCTGTCGGGCCCTGTCGGACTCTGTCGGGCTCTGTCGGGCTCTGTCGGGCTCTGTCGGGTTCTACTGGGCTCTACTGGGCCCTGTCGGGCTCTGTCGGGCTCTGTCGGGCTCTGTCGGGCCCTGTCGGGCTCTGTCGGGCTCTACTGGTCTCTGTCGGGCGCTGTCGGGCCCTGTCGGGCTCTGTCGGGCTCTGTCGGGCCCTGTCGGGCTCTGTCGGGCTCTGTCGGGCTCTGTCGGGCCCTGTCGGGCCCTGTCGAGCTCTGTCGGGCTCTGTCGGGCTCTACTGGGCTCTGTCGGGCTCTGTCGGGCTCTGTCGCGCTCTGTCGGGCTCTACTGGGCTCTGTCGGGCTCTGTCGGGCTCTGTCGGGCTCTACTGGGCTCTGTCGGGCTCGGTCGGGCCCTGTCGGGCTCTGTCGGGCTCTGTCGGGCTCTGTTGGGCTCTGTCGGGCTCTGTCGGGCCCTGTCGGGCCCTGTCGAGCTCTGTCGGGCCCTGTCGGGCCCTGTCGGGCTCTACTGGTCTCTGTCGGGCCCTGTCGGGCCCTGTCGGGCCCTGTCGGGCTCTGTCGGGCTCTGTCGGGCCCTGTCGGGCTCTGTCGGGCTCTGTCGGGCTCTGTCGGTCTCTGTTCGGGCTCTACTGGGCCCTGTCGGGCCCTGTCGGGCCCTGTCGGGCTCTGTCGGGCTCTGTCGAGCTCTACTGGGCTCTGTCGGGCTCTGTCGGGCCCTGTCGGGCTCTGTCGGGCTCTGTCGGGCTCTGTCGGGTTCTACTGGGCTCTACTGGGCCCTGTCGGGCTCTGTCGGGCTCTGTCGGGCTCTGTCGGGCCCTGTCGGGCTCTGTCGGGCTCTGTCGGGCTCTGTCGGGCTCTGTCGGGCTCTACTGGTCTCTGTCGGGCTCTGTCGGGCCCTGTCGGGCTCTGTCGGGCTCTGTCGGGCTCTGTCGGGCTCTACTGGTCTCTGTCGGGCTCTGTCGGGCCCTGTCGGGCCCTGTCGGGCCCTGTCGGGCTCTGTCGCGCCCTGTCGGGCCCTGTCGGGCTTTGTCGGGCTCTATTGGGCTCTACTGGGCCCTGTCGGGCCCTGTCGGGCCCTGTCGGGCCCTGTTGGGCTCTGTCGGGCTCTGTCGAGCTCTACTGGGCCCTGTCGGGCCCTGTCGGGCCCTGTCGGGCTCTGTCGGGCCCTGTCGGGCTCTGTCGGGCTCTACTGGGCCCTGTCGGGCTCTGTCGGGCTCTGTCGGGCCCTGTCGGGCTCTATCGGGCTCTGTCGGGCTCTGTCGGGCTCTACTGGGCCCTGTCGGGCTCTGTCGGGCTCTGTCGGGCTCTGTCGGGCCCTGTCGGGCTCTGTCGGGCCCTGTCGGGCCCTGTCGGGCTTTGTCGGGCTCTGTCGGGCTCTTTCGGGCTGTACTGGGCCCTGTCGGGCTCTGTCGGGCTCTGTCGGGCCCTGTCGGGCTCTGTCGGGCCCTGTCGGGCCCTGTCGGGCTCTGTCGGGCCCTGTCGGGCTCTGTCGGGCTCTGTCGGGCTCTGTCGGGCCCTGTCGGGCTCTGTCGGGCCCTGTCGGGCCCTGTCGGGCTTTGTCGGGCTCTGTCGGGCTCTGTCGGGCTGTACTGGGCCCTGTCGGGCTCTGTCGGGCTCTGTCGGGCCCTGTCGGGCTCTGTCGGGCTCTGTTGGGCTCTGTCGGGCTCTGTCGGGCCCTGTCGGGCCCTGTCGAGCTCTGTCGGGCTCTGTCGGGCCCTGTCGGGCTCTGTCGGGCCCTGTTGGGCCCTGTCGGGCTCTGTCGGGCTCTGTCGGGCCCTGTCGGGCCCTGTCGGACTCTGTCGGGCTCTGTCGGGCTCTGTCGGGCTCTGTCGGGTTCTACTGGGCTCTACTGGGCCCTGTCGGGTTCTGTCGGGCTCTGTCGGGCTCTGTCGGGCTCTGTCGGGCCCTGTCGGGCTCTGTCGGGCTCGGTGGGGCCCTGTCGGGCTCTGTCGGGCTCTGTCGGGCTCTGTCGGGCTCTACTGGTCTCTGTCGGGCTCTGTCGGGCCCTGTCGGGCCCTGTCGGGCTCTGTCGGGCTCTGTCGCGCCCTGTCGGGCCCTGTCGGGCTTTGTCGGGCTCTGTCGGGCTCTACTGGGCCCTGTCGGGCCCTGTCGGGCCCTGTCGGGCCCTGTTGGGCTCTGTCGGGCTCTGTCGAGCTCTACTGGGCCCTGTCGGGCTCTGTCGGGCCCTATCGGGCTCTGTCGGGCTCTGTCGAGCTCTGCTGGGCTCTGTCGGGCTCTGTCGGGCCCTGTCGGGCTCTGTCGGGCCCTGTCGGGCTCTATCGGGCTCTGTCGGGCTCTGTCGGGCTCTACTGGGCCCTGTCGGGCTCTGTCGGGCTCTGTCGGGCCCTGTCGGGCTCTATCGGGCTCTGTCGGGCTCTGTCGCGCTCTACTGGGCCCTGTCGGGCTCTGTCGGGCTCTGTCGGGCTCTGTCGGGCCCTGTCGGGCTCTGTCGGGCACTGTCGGGCCCTGTCGGGCTTTGTCGGGCTCTGTCGGGGTCTGTCGGGCTGTACTGGGCCCTGTCGGGCTCTGTCGGGCTCTGTCGGGCTCTACTGGGCCCTGTCGGGCTCTGTCGGGCTCTGTCGGGCTCTGTCGGGCTCTACTGGGCTCTGTCGGGTTCTGTCGGGTTCTGTCGGGCTCTGTCGGGCCCTGTCGGGCTCTGTCGGGCTCTGTTGGGCTCTGTCGGGCTCTGTCGGGCCCTGTCGGGCCCTGTCGAGCTCTGTCGGGCTCTGTCGGGCCCTGTCGGGCTCTGTCGGGCCCTGTCGGGCTCTGTCGGGCTCTGTCGGGCTCTGTCGGGCCCTGTCGGGCCCTGTCGGGCCCTGTCGGACTCTGTCGGGCTCTGTCGGGCTCTGTCGGGCTCTGTCGGGTTCTACTGGGCTCTACTGGGCCCTGTCGGGCTCTGTCGGGCTCTGTCGGGCTCTGTCGGGCCCTGTCGGGCTCTGTCGGGCTCTACTGGTCTCTGTCGGGCGCTGTCGGGCCCTGTCGGGCTCTGTCGGGCTCTGTCGGGCCCTGTCGGGCCCTGTCGGGCTCTGTCGGGCTCTGTCGGGCCCTGTCGGGCCCTGTCGAGCTCTGTCGGGCTCTGTCGGGCTCTACTGGGCTCTGTCGGGCTCTGTCGGGCTCTGTCGGGCTCTGTCGGGCTCTACTGGGCTCTGTCGGGCTCTGTCGGGCTCTGTCGGGCTCTACTGGGCTCTGTCGGGCTCGGTCGGGCCCTGTCGGGCTCTGTCGGGCTCTGTCGGGCTCTGTTGGGCTCTGTCGGGCTCTGTCGGGCCCTGTCGGGCCCTGTCGAGCTCTGTCGGGCCCTGTCGGGCCCTGTCGGGCTCTACTGGTCTCTGTCGGGCCCTGTCGGGCCCTGTCGGGCCCTGTCGGGCTCTGTCGGGCTCTGTCGGGCCCTGTCGGGCTCTGTCGGGCTCTGTCGGGCTCTGTCGGTCTCTGTTCGGGCTCTACTGGGCCCTGTCGGGCCCTGTCGGGCCCTGTCGGGCTCTGTCGGGCCCTGTCGGGCTCTGTCGGGCTCTGTCGGGCTCTGTCGGGTTCTACTGGGCTCTACTGGGCCCTGTCGGGCTCTGTCGGGCTCTGTCGGGCTCTGTCGGGCCCTGTCGGGCTCTGTCGGGCTCTGTCGGGCTCTGTCGGGCTCTACTGGTCTCTGTCGGGCTCTGTCGGGCCCTGTCGGGCTCTGTCGGGCTCTGTCGGGCTCTGTCGGGCTCTACTGGTCTCTGTCGGGCTCTGTCGGGCCCTGTCGGGCCCTGTCGGGCCCTGTCGGGCTCTGTCGCGCCCTGTCGGGCCCTGTCGGGCTCTGTCGGGCCCTGTCGGGCTCTGTCGGGCTCTGTCGGGCCCTGTCGGGCCCTGTCGGGCTCTGTCGGGCCCTGTCGGGCTCTGTCGGGCTCTACTGGGCCCTGTCGGGCTCTGTCGGGCTCTGTCGGGCCCTGTCGGGCTCTATCGGGCTCTGTCGGGCTCTGTCGGGCTCTACTGGGCCCTGTCGGGCTCTGTCGGGCTCTGTCGGGCTCTGTCGGGCCCTGTCGGGCTCTGTCGGGCCCTGTCGGGCCCTGTCGGGCTTTGTCGGGCTCTGTCGGGCTCTGTCGGGCTGTACTGGGCCCTGTCGGGCTCTGTCGGGCTCTGTCGGGCCCTGTCGGGCTCTGTCGGGCCCTGTCGGGCTCTGCCGGGCTCTGTCGGGCTCTGTCGGGCTCTACTGGGCCCTGTCGGGCTCTGTCGGGCTCTGTCGGGCTCTGTCGGGCTCTACTGGGCTCTGTCGGGTTCTGTCGGGTTCTGTCGGGCTTTGTCGGGCCCTGTCGTGCTCTGTCGGGCTCTGTTGGGCTCTGTCGGGCTCTGTCGGGCCCTGTCGGGCCCTGTCGAGCTCTGTCGGGCTCTGTCGGGCCCTGTCGGGCTCTGTCGGGCCCTGTTGGGCCCTGTCGGGCTCTGTCGGGCTCTGTCGGGCCCTGTCGGGCCCTGTCGGACTCTGTCGGGCTCTGTCGGGCTCTGTCGGGCTCTGTCGGGTTCTACTGGGCTCTACTGGGCCCTGTCGGGCTCTGTCGGGCTCTGTCGGGCTCTGTCGGGCTCTGTCGGGCCCTGTCGGGCTCTGTCGGGCTCGGTGGGGCCCTGTCGGGCTCTGTCGGGCTCTGTCGGGCTCTGTCGGGCTCTACTGGTCTCTGTCGGGCTCTGTCGGGCCCTGTCGGGCCCTGTCGGGCTCTGTCGGGCTCTGTCGCGCCCTGTCGGGCCCTGTCGGGCTTTGTCGGGCTCTGTCGGGCTCTACTGGGCCCTGTCGGGCCCTGTCGGGCCCTGTCGGGCCCTGTTGGGCTCTGTCGGGCTCTGTCGAGCTCTACTGGGCCCTGTCGGGCTCTGTCGGGCCCTGTCGGGCTCTGTCGGGCTCTGTCGAGCTCTGCTGGGCTCTGTCGGGCTCTGTCGGGCCCTGTCGGGCTCTGTCGGGCCCTGTCGGGCTCTATCGGGCTCTGTCGGGCTCTGTCGGGCTCTACTGGGCCCTGTCGGGCTCTGTCGGGCTCTGTCGGGCCCTGTCGGGCTCTATCGGGCTCTGTCGGGCTCTGTCGCGCTCTACTGGGCCCTGTCGGGCTCTGTCGGGCTCTGTCGGGCTCTGTCGGGCCCTGTCGGGCTCTGTCGGGCCCTGTCGGGCCCTGTCGGGCTTTGTCGGGCTCTGTCGGGGTCTGTCGGGCTGTACTGGGCCCTGTCGGGCTCTGTCGGGCTCTGTCGGGCTCTACTGGGCCCTGTCGGGCTCTGTCGGGCTCTGTCGGGCTCTGTCGGGCTCTACTGGGCTCTGTCGGGTTCTGTCGGGTTCTGTCGGGCTCTGTCGGGCCCTGTCGGGCTCTGTCGGGCTCTGTTGGGCTCTGTCGGGCTCTGTCGGGCCCTGTCGGGCCCTGTCGAGCTCTGTCGGGCTCTGTCGGGCCCTGTCGGGCTCTGTCGGGCCCTGTCGGGCCCTGTCGGCCTCTGTCGGGCTCTGTCGGGCCCTGTCGGGCCCTGTCGGGCCCTGTCGGACTCTGTCGGGCTCTGTCGGGCTCTGTCGGGCTCTGTCGGGTTCTACTGGGCTCTACTGGGCCCTGTCGGGCTCTGTCGGGCTCTGTCGGGCTCTGTCGGGCCCTGTCGGGCTCTGTCGGGCTCTACTGGTCTCTGTCGGGCGCTGTCGGGCCCTGTCGGGCTCTGTCGGGCCCTGTCGGGCCCTGTCGGGCTCTGTCGGGCTCTGTCGGGCTCTGTCGGGCCCTGTCGGGCCCTGTCGAGCTCTGTCGGGCTCTGTCGGGCTCTACTGGGCTCTGTCGGGCTCTGTCGGGCTCTGTCGGGCTCTACTGGGCTCTGTCGGGCTCTGTCGGGCTCTGTCGGGCTCTACTGGGCTCTGTCGGGCTCGGTCGGGCCCTGTCGGGCTCTGTCGGGCTCTGTCGGGCTCTGTTGGGCTCTGTCGGGCTCTGTCGGGCCCTGTCGGGCCCTGTCGAGCTCTGTCGGGCCCTGTCGGGCCCTGTCGGGCTCTACTGGTCTCTGTCGGGCCCTGTCGGGCCCTGTCGGGCTCTGTCGGGCTCTGTCGGGCTCTGTCGGGTTCTACTGGGCTCTACTGGGCCCTGTCGGGCTCTGTCGGGCTCTGTCGGGCTCTGTCGGGCTCTGTCGGGCCCTGTCGGGCTCTGTCGGGCTCGGTGGGGCCCTGTCGGGCTCTGTCGGGCTCTGTCGGGCCCTGTCGGGCTCTACTGGTCTCTGTCGGGCTCTGTCGGGCCCTGTCGGGCCCTGTCGGGCTCTGTCGGGCTCTGTCGCGCCCTGTCGGGCCCTGTCGGGCTTTGTCGGGCTCTGTCGGGCTCTACTGGGCCCTGTCGGGCCCTGTCGGGCCCTGTCGGGCCCTGTTGGGCTCTGTCGGGCTCTGTCGAGCTCTACTGGGCCCTGTCGGGCTCTGTCGGGCCCTGTCGGGCTCTGTCGGGCTCTGTCGAGCTCTGCTGGGCTCTGTCGGGCTCTGTCGGGCCCTGTCGGGCTCTGTCGGGCCCTGTCGGGCTCTATCGGGCTCTGTCGGGCTCTGTCGGGCTCTACTGGGCCCTGTCGGGCTCTGTCGGGCTCTGTCGGGCCCTGTCGGGCTCTATCGGGCTCTGTCGGGCTCTGTCGCGCTCTACTGGGCCCTGTCGGGCTCTGTCGGGCTCTGTCGGGCTCTGTCGGGCCCTGTCGGGCTCTGTCGGGCCCTGTCGGGCCCTGTCGGGCTTTGTCGGGCTCTGTCGGGCTGTACTGGGCCCTGTCGGGCTCTGTCGGGCTCTGTCGGGCTCTACTGGGCCCTGTCGGGCTCTGTCGGGCTCTGTCGGGCTCTGTCGGGCTCTACTGGGCTCTGTCGGGTTCTGTCGGGTTCTGTCGGGCTCTGTCGGGCCCTGTCGGGCTCTGTCGGGCTCTGTTGGGCTCTGTCGGGCTCTGTCGGGCCCTGTCGGGCCCTGTCGAGCTCTGTCGGGCTCTGTCGGGCCCTGTCGGGCTCTGTCGGGCCCTGTCGGGCCCTGTCGGGCTCTGTCGGGCTCTGTCGGGCCCTGTCGGGCCCTGTCGGGCCCTGTCGGACTCTGTCGGGCTCTGTCGGGCTCTGTCGGGCTCTGTCGGGTTCTACTGGGCTCTACTGGGCCCTGTCGGGCTCTGTCGGGCTCTGTCGGGCTCTGTCGGGCCCTGTCGGGCTCTGTCGGGCTCTACTGGTCTCTGTCGGGCGCTGTCGGGCCCTGTCGGGCTCTGTCGGGCTCTGTCGGGCCCTGTCGGGCCCTTTCGGGCTCTGTCGGGCTCTGTCGGGCCCTGTCGGGCCCTGTCGAGCTCTGTCGGGCTCTGTCGGGCTCTACTGGGCTCTGTCGGGCTCTGTCGGGCTCTGTCGGGCTCTGTCGGGCTCTACTGGGCTCTGTCGGGCTCTGTCGGGCTCTGTCGGGCTCTACTGGGCTCTGTCGGGCTCGGTCGGGCCCTGTCGGGCTCTGTCGGGCTCTGTCGGGCTCTGTTGGGCTCTGTCGGGCTCTGTCGGGCCCTGTCGGGCCCTGTCGAGCTCTGTCGGGCCCTGTCGGGCCCTGTCGGGCTCTACTGGTCTCTGTCGGGCCCTGTCGGGCCCTGTCGGGCTCTGTCGGGCTCTGTCGGGCCCTGTCGGGCTCTGTCGGGCTCTGTCGGGCTCTGTCGGTCTCTGTTCGGGCTCTACTGGGCCCTGTCGGGCCCTGTCGGGCCCTGTCGGGCTCTGTCGGGCTCTGTCGAGCTCTACTGGGCTCTGTCGGGCTCTGTCGGGCCCTGTCGGGCTCTGTCGGGCTCTGTCGGGCTCTGTCGGGTTCTACTGGGCTCTACTGGGCCCTGTCGGGCTCTGTCGGGCTCTGTCGGGCTCTGTCGGGCCCTGTCGGGCTCTGTCGGGCTCTGTCGGGCTCTGTCGGGCTCTACTGGTCTCTGTCGGGCTCTGTCGGGCCCTGTCGGGCTCTGTCGGGCTCTGTCGGGCTCTGTCGGGCTCTACTGGTCTCTGTCGGGCTCTGTCGGGCCCTGTCGGGCCCTGTCGGGCCCTGTCGGGCTCTGTCGCGCCCTGTCGGGCCCTGTCGGGCTTTGTCGGGCTCTGTTGGGCTCTACTGGGCCCTGTCGGGCCCTGTCGGGCCCTGTCGGGCCCTGTTGGGCTCTGTCGGGCTCTGTCGAGCTCTACTGGGCCCTGTCGGGCCCTGTCGGGCCCTGTCGGGCTCTGTCGGGCCCTGTCGGGCTCTGTCGGGCTCTGTCGAGCTCTGCTGGGCTCTGTCGGGCTCTGTCGGGCCCTGTCGGGCTCTGTCGGGCCCTGTCGGGCTCTATCGGGCTCTGTCGGGCTCTGTCGGGCTCTACTGGGCCCTGTCGGGCTCTGTCGGGCTCTGTCGGGCTCTGTCGGGCTCTATCGGGCTCTGTCGGGCTCTGTCGGGCTCTACTGGGCCCTGTCGGGCTCTGTCGGGCTCTGTCGGGCTCTGTCGGGCCCTGTCGGGCTCTGTCGGGCCCTGTCGGGCCCTGTCGGGCTTTGTCGGGCTCTGTCGGGCTCTGTCGGGCTGTACTGGGCCCTGTCGGGCTCTGTCGGGCTCTGTCGGGCCCTGTCGGGCTCTGTCGGGCCCTGTCGGGCTCTGCCGGGCTCTGTCGGGCTCTGTCGGGCTCTACTGGGCCCTGTCGGGCTCTGTCGGGCTCTGTCGGGCTCTGTCGGGCTCTGTCGGGCTCTACTGGGCTCTGTCGGGTTCTGTCGGGTTCTGTCGGGCTCTGTCGGGCCCTGTCGGGCTCTGTCGGGCTCTGTTGGGCTCTGTCGGGCTCTGTCGGGCCCTGTCGGGCCCTGTCGAGCTCTGTCGGGCTCTGTCGGGCCCTGTCGGGCTCTGTCGGGCCCTGTCGGGCCCTGTCGGGCTCTGTCGGGCTCTGTCGGGCCCTGTCGGGCCCTGTCGGGCCCTGTCGGACTCTGTCGGGCTCTGTCGGGCTCTGTCGGGCTCTGTCGGGTTCTACTGGGCTCTACTGGGCCCTGTCGGGCTCTGTCGGGCTCTGTCGGGCTCTGTCGGGCCCTGTCGGGCTCTGTCGGGCTCTACTGGTCTCTGTCGGGCGCTGTCGGGCCCTGTCGGGCTCTGTCGGGCTCTGTCGGGCCCTGTCGGGCCCTTTCGGGCTCTGTCGGGCTCTGTCGGGCCCTGTCGGGCCCTGTCGAGCTCTGTCGGGCTCTGTCGGGCTCTACTGGGCTCTGTCGGGCTCTGTCGGGCTCTGTCGGGCTCTGTCGGGCTCTACTGGGCTCTGTCGGGCTCTGTCGGGCTCTGTCGGGCTCTACTGGGCTCTGTCGGGCTCGGTCGGGCCCTGTCGGGCTCTGTCGGGCTCTGTCGGGCTCTGTTGGGCTCTGTCGGGCTCTGTCGGGCCCTGTCGGGCCCTGTCGAGCTCTGTCGGGCCCTGTCGGGCCCTGTCGGGCTCTACTGGTCTCTGTCGGGCCCTGTCGGGCCCTGTCGGGCTCTGTCGGGCTCTGTCGGGCCCTGTCGGGCTCTGTCGGGCTCTGTCGGGCTCTGTCGGTCTCTGTTCGGGCTCTACTGGGCCCTGTCGGGCCCTGTCGGGCCCTGTCGGGCTCTGTCGGGCTCTGTCGAGCTCTACTGGGCTCTGTCGGGCTCTGTCGGGCCCTGTCGGGCTCTGTCGGGCTCTGTCGGGCTCTGTCGGGTTCTACTGGGCTCTACTGGGCCCTGTCGGGCTCTGTCGGGCTCTGTCGGGCTCTGTCGGGCCCTGTCGGGCTCTGTCGGGCTCTGTCGGGCTCTGTCGGGCTCTGTCGGGCTCTACTGGTCTCTGTCGGGCTCTGTCGGGCCCTGTCGGGCTCTGTCGGGCTCTGTCGGGCTCTGTCGGGCTCTACTGGTCTCTGTCGGGCTCTGTCGGGCCCTGTCGGGCCCTGTCGGGCCCTGTCGGGCTCTGTCGCGCCCTGTCGGGCCCTGTCGGGCTTTGTCGGGCTCTGTTGGGCTCTACTGGGCCCTGTCGGGCCCTGTTGGGCTCTGTCGGGCTCTGTCGAGCTCTACTGGGCCCTGTCGGGCCCTGTCGGGCCCTGTCGGGCTCTGTCGGGCCCTGTCGGGCTCTGTCGGGCTCTGTCGAGCTCTGCTGGGCTCTGTCGGGCTCTGTCGGGCCCTGTCGGGCTCTGTCGGGCCCTGTCGGGCTCTATCGGGCTCTGTCGGGCTCTGTCGGGCTCTACTGGGCCCTGTCGGGCTCTGTCGGGCTCTGTCGGGCTCTGTCGGGCTCTATCGGGCTCTGTCGGGCTCTGTCGGGCTCTACTGGGCCCTGTCGGGCTCTGTCGGGCTCTGTCGGGCTCTGTCGGGCCCTGTCGGGCTCTGTCGGGCCCTGTCGGGCCCTGTCGGGCTTTGTCGGGCTCTGTCGGGCTGTACTGGGCCCTGTCGGGCTCTGTCGGGCTCTGTCGGGCCCTGTCGGGCTCTGTCGGGCCCTGTCGGGCTCTGCCGGGCTCTGTCGGGCTCTGTCGGGCTCTACTGGGCCCTGTCGGGCTCTGTCGGGCTCTGTCGGGCTCTGTCGGGCTCTGTCGGGCTCTACTGGGCTCTGTCGGGTTCTGTCGGGTTCTGTCGGGCTCTGTCGGGCCCTGTCGGGCTCTGTCGGGCTCTGTTGGGCTCTGTCGGGCTCTGTCGGGCCCTGTTGGGCCCTGTCGAGCTCTGTCGGGCTCTGTCGGGCCCTGTCGGACTCTGTCGGGCCCTGTTGGGCCCTGTCGGGCTCTGTCGGGCTCTGTCGGGACCTGTCGGGCCCTGTCGGACTCTGTCGGGCTCTGTCGGGCTCTGTCGGGCTCTGTCGGGTTCTACTGGGCTCTACTGGGCCCTGTCGGGCTCTGTCGGGCTCTGTCGGGCTCTGTCGGGCCCTGTCGGGCCCTGTCGGGCTCTGTCGGGCTCTACTGGTCTCTGTCGGGCTCTGTCGGGCCCTGTCGGGCTCTGTCGGGCCCTGTCGGGCCCTGTCGGGCTCTGTCGGGCTCTGTCGGGCCCTGTCGGGCCCTGTCGAGCTCTGTCGGGCTCTGTCGGGCTCTGTCGGGCTCTGTCGGGCCCTGTTGGGCCCTGTCGGGCTCTGTCGGGCTCTGTCGGGCCCTGTCGGGCCCTGTCGGACTCTGTCGGGCTCTGTCGGGCTCTGTCGGGCTCTGTCGGGTTCTACTGGGCTCTACTGGGCCCTGTCAGGCTCTGTAGGGCTCTGTCGGGCTCTGTCGGGCTCTGTCGGGCCCTGTCGGGCTCTGTCGGGCTCGGTCGGGCCCTGTCGGGCTCTGTCGGGCTCTGTCGGGCTCTGTCGGGCTCTACTGGTCTCTGTCGGGCTCTGTCGGGCCCTGTCGGGCCCTGTCGGGCTCTGTCGGGCCCTGTCGGGCCCTGTCGGGCTCTGTCGGGCTCTGTCGGGCCCTGTCGGGCCCTGTCGGGCTTTGTCGGGCTCTGTCGGGCTCTACTGGGCCCTGTCGGGCCCTGTCGGGCCCTGTCGGGCCCTGTTGGGCTCTGTCGGGCTCTGTCGAGCTCTACTGGGCCCTGTCGGGCCCTGTCGGGACCTGTCGGGCTCTGTCGGGCCCTGTCGGGCTCTGTCGGGCTCTGTCGAGCTCTGCTGGGCTCTGTCGGGCTCTGTCGGGCTCTGTCGGGCTCTGTCGGGCCCTGTCGGGCTCTATCGGGCTCTGTCGGGCTCTGTCGGGCTCTACTGGGCCCTGTCGGGCTCTGTCGGGCTCTGTCGGGCCCTGTCGGGCTCTATCGGGCTCTGTCGGGCTCTGTCGGGCTCTACTGGGCCCTGTCGGGCTCTGTCGGGCTCTGTCGGGCTCTGTCGGGCCCTGTCGGGCTCTGTCGGGCCCTGTCGGGCTCTGCCGGGCTCTGTCGGGCTCTGTCGGGCTCTACTGGGCCCTGTCGGGCTCTGTCGGGCTCTGTCGGGCTCTGTCGGGCTCTGTCGGGCTCTACTGGGCTCTGTCGGGTTCTGTCGGGTTCTGTCGGGCTCTGTCGGGCCCTGTCGGGCTCTGTCGGGCTCTGTTGGGCTCTGTCGGGCTCTGTCGGGCCCTGTCGGGCCCTGTCGAGCTCTGTCGGGCTCTGTCGGGCCCTGTCGGGCTCTGTCGGGCCCTGTTGGGCCCTGTCGGGCTCTGTCGGGCTCTGTCGGGCCCTGTCGGGCCCTGTCGGACTCTGTCGGGCTCTGTCGGGCTCTGTCGGGCTCTGTCGGGTTCTACTGGGCTCTACTGGGCCCTGCCGGGCTCTGTCGGGCTCTGTCGGGCTCTGTCGGGCTCTGTCGGGCCCTGTCGGGCTCTGTCGGGCTCTACTGGTCTCTGTCGGGCTCTGTCGGGCCCTGTCGGGCCCTGTCGGGCCCTGTCGGGCTCTGTCGGGCTCTGTCGGGCCCTGTCGGGCCCTGTCGGGCCCTGTCGAGCTCTGTCGGGCTCTGTCGGGCTCTACTGGGCTCTGTCGGGCTCTGTCGGGCTCTGTCGGGCTCTGTCGGGCTCTACTGGGCTCTGTCGGGCTCTGTCGGGCTCTGTCGGGCTCTACTGGGCTCTGTCGGGCTCGGTCGGGCCCTGTCGGGCTCTGTCGGGCTCTGTCGGGCTCTGTTGGGCTCTGTCGGGCTCTGTCGGGCCCTGTCGGGCCCTGTCGAGCTCTGTCGGGCCCTGTCGGGCCCTGTCGGTCTCTACTGGTCTCTGTCGGGCCCTGTCGGGCCCTGTCGGGCCCTGTCGGGCTCTGTCGGGCTCTGTCGGGCCCTGTCGGGCTCTGTCGGGCTCTGTCGGTCTCTGTTCGGGCTCTACTGGGCCCTGTCGGGCCCTGTCGGGCCCTGTCGGGCTCTGTCGGGCTCTGTCGAGCTCTACTGGGCTCTGTCGGGCTCTGTCGGGCCCTGTCGGGCTCTGTCGGGCCCTGTCGGGCTCTGTCGGGCTCTGTCGGGCTCTGTCGGGCTCTACTGGGCCCTGTCGGGCTCTGTCGGGCTCTGTCGGGCTCTGTCGGGACCTGTCGGGCTCTGTCGGGCTCTACTGGGCCCTGTCGGGCTCTGTCGGGCTCTGTCGGGCCCTGTCGGGCCTGTCGGGCTCTGTCGGGCTCTGTCGAGCTCTACTGGGCTCTGTCGGGCTCTATCAGGCCCTGTCGGGCTCTGTCGGGCTCTGTCGGGCTCTGGCGGGTTCTGTCGGGCCCTGTCGGCCCTGTCGGGCTCTGTCGGGCCCTGTCGGGCTCTGTCGGGCCCTGTCGGGCTCTGTCGGGCCCTGTCGGGCCCTGTCGGGCTCTGTCGGGCCCTGTCGGGCCCTGTCGGGCTTTGTCGGGCCCTGTCGGGCCCTGTCGGGCTTTGTCGGGCTCTGTCGGGCTCTGTCGGGCTCTGTCGGGCCCTGTCGGGCTCTGTCGGGCTCTGTCGGGCTCTACTGGGCTCTGTCGGGCTCTGTCGGGTTCTGTCGGGCTCTGTCGGGCCCTGTCGGGCCCTGTCGGGCTCTGTCGGGCTCTGTCGGGCTCTGTCGGGCCCTGTCGAGCTCTGTCGGGCTCTGTCGGGCTCTACTGGGCTCTGTCGGGCTCTGTCGGGCTCTGTCGGGCTCTGTCGGGCTCTCCTGGGCTCTGTCGGGCTCTGTCGGGTTCTGTCGGGCTCTGTCGGGCTCTGTCGGGCCCTGTTGGGCCCTGTCGGGCTCTGTCGGGCTCTGTCGGGCCCTGTCGGGCTCTGTCGGGCTGTGTCGGGCCCTGTCGGGCCCTGTCGGGCTCTGTCGGGCTCTGTCGGGCTCTGTCGGGCCCTGTCGGGCTCTGTCGGGCTCTACTGGGCCCTGTCGGGCCCTGTCGAGCTCTGTCGGGCTCTGTCGGGCTCTGTCGGGCTCTGTCGTGCTCTACTGGGCTCTGTCGGGCTCTGTCGGGTTCTGTCGGGCTCTGTCGGGCTCTGTCAGGCCCTGTCGGGCCCTGTCGGGCTCTGTCGGGCTCTGTCGGGCTCTGTCGGGCTCTACTGGGCTCTGTCGGGTTCTACTGGGATCTACTGGGCCCTGTCGGGCTCTGTCGGGCTCTACTGGGCTCTGTCGGGCTCGGTCGGGCCCTGTCGGGCTCTGTCAAGCTCTGTCGGGCTCTGTCGGGCTCTGTCGGGCTCTACTGGTCTCTGTCGGGCTCTGTCGGGCCTGTCGGGCCCTGTCGGGCTCTGTCGGGCTCTGTCGGGCCCTGTCGGGCTCTGTCGGGCTCTACTGGGCCCTGTCGGGCTCTGTCAAGCTCTGTCGGGCTCTGTCGGGCTCTGTCGGGCTCTACTGGGCCCTGTCGCGCTCTGTCGGGCTCTGTCGGGCTCTGTCGGGCTCTGTCGGGCTCTACTGGGCCCTGTCGGGCTCTGTCGGGCTCTGTCGGGCTCTGTCGGGCTCTGTCGGGCTCTACTGGGCCCTGTCGGGCTCTGTTGGGCTCTGTCGGGCTCTGTCGGGCCCTGTCGGGCTCTGTCGGGCTCTGTCGGGCTCTACTGGGCCCTGTCGGGCTCTGTCGGGCCCTGTCGGGCCCTGTCGGGCTCTGTCGGGCTCTGTCGGGCTCTGTCGGGCCCTGTCGGGCTCTGTCGGGCTCTACTGGGCCCTGTCGGGCCCTGTCGGGCCCTGTCGGGCTCTGTCGGGCCCTGTCGGGCTCTGTCGGGCTCTGTCGAGCTCTACTGGGCTCTGTCGGGCTCTGTCGGGCCCTGTCGGGCTCTGTCGGGCCCTGTCGGGCTCTATCAGGCTCTGTCGGGCTCTGTCGGGCTCTACTGGGCCCTGTCGGGCTCTGTCGGGCTCTGTCGGGCCCTGTCGGGCTCTATCGGGCTCTGTCGGGCTCTGTCGGGCTCTACTGGGCCCTGTCGGGCTCTGTCGGGCTCTGTCGGGCTCTGTCGGGCCCTGTCGGGCTCTGTCGGGCCCTGTCGGGCCCTGTCGGGCTTTGTCGGGCTCTGTCGGGCTCTGTCGGGCTGTACTGGGCCCTGTCGGGCCCTGTCGGGCTCTGTCGGGCCCTGTCGGGCTCTGCCGGGCTCTGTCGGGCTCTGTCGGGCTCTACTGGGCCCTGTCGGGCTCTGTCGGGCTCTGTCGGGCTCTGTCGGGCTCTACTGGGCTCTGTCGGGTTCTGTCGGGTTCTGTCGGGCTCTGTCGGGCCCTGTCGGGCCCTGTCGGGCTCTGTCGGGCTCTGTTGGGCTCTGTCGGGCTCTGTCGGGCCCTGTCGGGCCCTGTCGAGCTCTGTCGGGCTCTGTCGGGCCCTGTCGGGCTCTGTCGGGCCTGTTGGGCCCTGTCGGGCTCTGTCGGGCTCTGTCGGGCCCTGTCGGGCCCTGTCGGACTCTGTCGGGCTCTGTCGGGCTCTGTCGGGCTCTGTCGGGTTCTACTGGGCTCTACTGGGCCCTGTCGGGCTCTGTCGGGCTCTGTCGGGCTCTGTCGGGCCCTGTCGGGCTCTGTCGGGCTCGGTCGGGCCCTGTCGGGCCCTGTCGGGCCCTGTCGGGCTCTGTCGGGCTCTGTCGCGCCCTGTCGGGCCCTGTCGGGCTTTGTCGGGCTCTGTCGGGCTCTACTGGGCCCTGTCGGGCTCTGTCGGGCCCTGTCGGGCTCTGTCGGGCCCTGTCGGGCCCTGTCGGGCTTTGTCGGGCTCTGTCGGGCTCTGTCGGGCTGTACTGGGCCCTGTCGGGCTCTGTCGGGCTGTACTGGGCCCTGTCGGGCTCTGTCGGGCTCTGTCGGGCCCTGTCGGGCTCTGCCGGGCTCTGTCGGGCTCTGTCGGGCTCTACTGGGCCCTGTCGGGCTCTGTCGGGTTCTGTCGGGCTCTACTGGGCTCTGTCGGGTTCTGTCGGGTTCTGTCGGGCTCTGTCGGGCCCTGTCGGGCTCTGTCGGGCTCTGTTGGGCTCTGTCGGGCTCTGTCGGGCCCTGTCGGGCTCTGTCGAGCTCTGTCGGGCTCTGTCGGGCCCTGTCGGGCTCTGTCGGGCCCTGTCGGGCCCTGTCGGGCTCTGTCGGACTCTGTCGGGCTCTGTCGGGCTCTGTCGGGTTCTACTGGGCTCTACTGGGCCCTGTCGGGCTCTGTCGGGCTCTGTCGGGCTCTGTCGGGCTCTGTCGGGGTCTGTCGGGCCCTGTCGGGCTCTGTCGGGCTCGGTCGGGCCCTGTCGGGCTCTGTCGGGCACTGTCGGGCTCTGTCGGGCTCTACTGGGCTCTGTAGGGCTCTGTCGGGCCCTGTCGGGCCATGTCGGGCTCTGTCGGGCTCTGTCGGGCCCTGTCGGGCCCTGTCGGGCTTTGTCGGGCTCTGTCGGGCTCTACTGGGCCCTGTCGGGCCCTGTCGGGCCCTGTCGGGCCCTGTCGGACTCTGTCGGGCTCTGTCGAGCTCTACTGGGCTCTGTCGGGCTCTGTCGGGCCCTGTCGGGCTCTGTCGGGCTCTGTCGGGCTCTGTCGGGATCTACTGGGCCCTGTCGGGCTCTGTCGGGCTCTGTCGGGCTCTGTCGGGCCCTGTCGGGCCCTGTCGGGCTCTGTCGGGCTCTGTCGAGCTCTACTGGGCTCTGTCGGGCTCTGTCGGGCCCTGTCGGGCTCTGGCGGGCTCTGGCGGGATCTGGCGGGCTCTGTCGGGCTCTACTGGGCCCTGTCGGGCCCTGTCGGGCTCTGTCGGGCTCTGTCGGGCCCTGTCGGGCCCTGTCGATCTCTGTCGGGCCCTGTCGGGCCCTGTCGGGCTCTACTGGTCTCTGTCGGGCTCTGTCGGGCCCTGTCGGGCCCTGTCGGGCTCTGTCGGGCTCTGTCGTGCCCTGTCGGGCTCTGTCGGGCTCTGTCGGTCTCTGTTCGGGCTCTACTGGGTCCTGTCGGGCCCTGTCGGGCCCTGTCGGGCTCTGTCGGGCTCTGTCGAGCTCTACTGGGCTCTGTCGGACTCTGTCGGGCTCTGTCGGGCTCTGTCGGGTTCTACTGGGCTCTACTGGGCCCTGTCGGGCTCTGTCGGGCTCTGTCGGGCTCTGTCGGGCTCTGTCGGGGTCTGTCGGGCCCTGTCGGGCTCTGTCGGGCTCGGTCGGGCCCTGTCGTGCTCTGTCGGGCACTGTCGGGCTCTGTCGGGCTCTACTGGGCTCTGTAGGGCTCTGTCGGGCCCTGTCGGGCCATGTCGGGCTCTGTCGGGCTCTGTCGGGCCCTGTCGGGCCCTGTCGGGCTTTGTCGGGCTCTGTCGGGCTCTACTGGGCCCTGTCGGGCCCTGTCGGGCCCTGTCGGGCCCTGTCGGACTCTGTCGGGCTCTGTCGAGCTCTACTGGGCTCTGTCGGGCTCTGTCGGGCCCTGTCGGGCTCTGTCGGGCTCTGTCGGGCTCTGTCGGGATCTACTGGGCCCTGTCGGGCTCTGTCGGGCTCTGTCGGGCTCTGTCGGGCCCTGTCGGGCCCTGTCGGGCTCTGTCGGGCTCTGTCGAGCTCTACTGGGCTCTGTCGGGCTCTGTCGGGCCCTGTCGGGCTCTGGCGGGCTCTGGCGGGATCTGGCGGGCTCTGTCGGGCTCTACTGGGCCCTGTCGGGCCCTGTCGGGCTCTGTCGGGCTCTGTCGGGCCCTGTCGGGCCCTGTCGATCTCTGTCGGGCCCTGTCGGGCCCTGTCGGGCTCTACTGGTCTCTGTCGGGCTCTGTCGGGCCCTGTCGGGCCCTGTCGGGCTCTGTCGGGCTCTGTCGTGCCCTGTCGGGCTCTGTCGGGCTCTGTCGGTCTCTGTTCGGGCTCTACTGGGTCCTGTCGGGCCCTGTCGGGCCCTGTCGGGCTCTGTCGGGCTCTGTCGAGCTCTACTGGGCTCTGTCGGGCTCTGTCCGGCCCTGTCGGGCTCTGTCGGGCCCTGTCGGGCTCTGTCGGGCTCTGTCGGGCTCTGTCGGGCTCTACTGGGCCCTGTCGGGCTCTGTCGGGCTCTGTCTGGCTCCGTCGGGCCCTGTCGGGCTCTGTCGGGCTCTACTGGGCCCTGTCGGGCTCTGTCGGGCCCTGTCGGGCCCTGTCGGGCTCTGTCGGGCTCTGTCGAGCTCTACTGGGCTCTGTCGGGCTCTATCGGGCCCTGTCGGGCCCTGTCGGGCCCTGTCGGGCTCTGTCGGGCTCTGTCGGGCTCTGTCAGGCCCTGTCGGGCTCTGTCGGGCCCTGTCGGGCCCTGTCGGGCTTTGTCGGGCCCTGTCGGGCCCTGTCGGGCTTTGTCGGGCTCTGTCGGGCTCTGTCGGGCTCTGTCGGGCCCTGTCGGGCTCTGTCGGGCTCTGTCGGGCTCTACTGGGCTCTGTCGGGCTCTGTCGGGTTCTGTCGGGCTCTGTCGGGCCCTGTCGGGCCCTGTCGGGCTCTGTCGGGCTCTGTCGGGCCCTGTCGGGCCCTGTCGGGCTCTGTCGGGCTCTGTCGGGCCCTGTCGGGCTCTGTCGGGCTCTGTCGGGCCCTGTCGGGCTCTGTCGGGCTCTGTCGGGCTCTGTCGGGCTCTACTGGTCTCTGTCGGGCCCTGTCGGGCCCTGTCGGGCTCTGTCGGGCTCTGTCGGGCCCTGTCGGGCTCTGTCGGGCTCTGTCGGGCTCTACTGGGCCCTGTCGGGCTCTGTCGGGCCCTGTCGGGCCCTGTCGGGCTCTGTCGGGCTCTACTGGGCCCTGTCGGGCCCTGTCGGGCTCTGTCGGGCTCTGTCGAGCTCTACTGGGCTCTGTCGGGCTCTGTCGGGCCCTGTCGGGCTCTGTCGGGCTCTGTCGGGCTCTGTCGGGCTCTACTGGGCCCTGTCGGGCTCTGTCGGGCTCTGTCGGGCCCTGTCGGGCCCTGTCGGGCTCTGTCGGGCTCTGTCGGGCTGTGTCGGGCCCTGTCGGGCCCTGTCGGGCTCTGTCGGGCTCTGTCGGGCTCTGTCGGGCCCTGTCGGGCTCTGTCGGCCTCTACTGGGCCCTGTCGGGCCCTGTCGAGCTCTGTCGGGCTCTGTCGGGCTCTGTCGGGCTCTGTCGGGCTCTACTGGGCTCTGTCGGGCTCTGTCGGGTTCTGTCGGGCTCTGTCGGGCTCTGTCGGGCCCTGTCGGGCTCTGTCGGGCTCTGTCGGGCTCTGTCGGGCTCTACTGGGCTCTGTCGGGTTCTACTGGGCTCTACTGGGCCCTGTCGGGCTCTGTCGGGCTCTACTGGGCTCTGTCGGGCTCGGTCGGGCCCTGTCGGGCTCTGTCAAGCTCTGTCGGGCTCTGTCGGGCTCTGTCGGGCTCTACTGGTCTCTGTCGGGCCCTGTCGGGCTCTGTCGGGCTCTGTCGGGCTCTGTCGGGCCCTGTCGGGCTCTGTCGGGCTCTACTGGGCCCTGTCGGGCTCTGTCAAGCTCTGTCGGGCTCTGTCGGGCTCTGTCGGGCTCTACTGGGCCCTGTCGCGCTCTGTCAAGCTCTGTCGGGCTCTGTCGGGCTCTGTCGGGCTCTACTGGGCCCTGTCGGGCTCTGTCGGGCTCTGTCGGGCTCTGTCGGGCTCTGTCGGGCTCTACTGGGCCCTGTCGGGCTCTGTCGGGCTCTGTCGGGCTCGGTCGGGCTCTGTCGGGCCCTGTCGGGCTCTGTCGGGCTCTGTCGGGCTCTACTGGGCCCTGTCGGGCTCTGTCGGGCCCTGTCGGGCCCTGTCGGGCTCTGTCGGGCTCTGTCGGGCTCTGTCGGGCCCTGTCGGGCTCTGTCGGGCTCTACTGGGCCCTGTCGGGCTCTGTCGGGCCCTGTCGGGCTCTGTCGGGCTCTGTCGAGCTCTACTGGGCTCTGTCGGGCTCTGTCGGGCCCTGTCGGGCTCTGTCGGGCCCTGTCGGGCTCTATCGGGCTCTGTCGGGCTCTGTCGGGCTCTACTGGGCCCTGTCGGGCTCTGTCGGGCTCTGTCGGGCCCTGTCGGGCTCTATCGGGCTCTGTCGGGCTCTGTCGGGCTCTACTGGGCCCTGTCGGGCTCTGTCGGGCTCTGTCGGGCTCTGTCGGGCCCTGTCGGGCTCTGTCGGGCCCTGTCGGGCCCTGTCGGGCTTTGTCGGGCTCTGTCGGGCTCTGTCGGGCTGTACTGGGCCCTGTCGGGCCCTGTCGGGCTCTGTCGGGCCCTGTCGGGCTCTGCCGGGCTCTGTCGGGCTCTGTCGGGCTCTACTGGGCCCTGTCGGGCTCTGTCGGGCTCTGTCGGGCTCTGTCGGGCTCTACTGGGCTCTGTCGGGTTCTGTCGGGCTCTGTCGGGCTCTGTCGGGCCCTGTCGGGCTCTGTCGGGCTCTGTCGGGCTCTGTCGGGCTCTACTGGGCCCTGTCGGGCCCTACTGGGCCCTGTCGGGCTCTGTCGGGCCCTGTCGGGCTCTGTCGGGCCCTGTTGGGCTCTGTCGGGCCCTGTTGGGCCCTGTCGGGCTCTGTCGGGCTCTGTCGGGCCCTGTCGTGCCCTGTCGGACTCTGTCGGGCTCTGTCGGGCTCTGTCGGGTTCTACTGGTCTCTACTGGGCCCTGTCGGGCTCTGTCGGGCTCTGTCGGGCTCTGTCGGGCCCTGTCGGGCTCTGTCGGGCTCGGTCGGGCCCTGTCGGGCCCTGTCGGGCCCTGTCGGGCTCTGTCGGGCTCTGTCGCGCCCTGTCGGGCCCTGTCGGGCTTTGTCGGGCTCTGTCGGGCTCTACTGGGCCCTGTCGGGCCCTGTCGGGCCCTGTCGGGCCCTGTCGGGCCCTGTTGGGCTCTGTCGGGCTCTGTCGAGCTCTACTGGGCCCTGTCGGGCTCTGTCGGGCCCTGTCGGGCTCTGTCGGGCTCTGTCGAGCTCTACTGGGCTCTGTCGGGCTCTGTCGGGCCCTGTCGGGCTCTGTCGGGCCCTGTCGGGCTCTATCGGGCTCTGTCGGGCTCTGTCGGGCTCTACTGGGCCCTGTCGGGCTCTGTCGGGCTCTGTCGGGCCCTGTCGGGCCCTGTCGGGCTCTGTCGGGTTCTGTCGGGCTCTGTCGGGCTCTGTCGGGCCCTGTCGGGCTCTGTCGGGCTCTGTCGGGCTCTGTCGGGCTCTACTGGGCCCTGTCGGGCCCTGTCGGGCCCTGTCGGGCTCTGTCGGGCTCTGTCGGGCTCTGTCGGGCTCTACTGGGCTCTACTGTTCCCTGTCGGGCCCTGTCGGGCTCTGTCGGGCTCTGTCGGGCCCTGTCGGGCCAAGTCGGGCTCTGTCGGGCTCTACTGGGCTCTGTCGGGCTCTGTCGGGCCCTGTCGGGCTCTGTCGGGCTCTGTCGGGCTCTGTCGGGCTCTGTCGGGCTCTACTGGGCCCTGTCGGGCTCTGTCGGGCTCTGTCGGGCTCTGTCGGGCTCTGTCGGGCTCTGTCGGGCTCTACTGGGCTCTACTGTTCCCTGTCGGGACCTGTCGGGCTCTGTCGGGCTCTGTCGGGCCCTGTCGGGCCCTGTCGGGCTCTGTCGGGCTCTACTGGGCTCTGTCGGGCTCTGTCGGGCTCTGTCGGGCCCTGTCGGGCCCTGTCGGGCTCTGTCGGGCTCTACTGGTCTCTGTCGGGCTCTGTCGGGCTCTGTCGGGCCCTGTCGGGCTCTGTCGGGTTCTGTCGGACCCTGTCGGGCTCTGTCGGGCTCTACTGGGCCCTGTCGGGCTCTGTCGGGCCCTGTCGGGCCCTGTCGGGCTCTGTCGGGCTCTGTCGGGCTCTGTCGGGCCCTGTCGGGCTCTGTCGGGCTCTACTGGGCCCTGTCGGGCCCTGTCGGGCCCTGTCGGGCTCTACTGGGCTCTACTGGGCTCTGTCGGGCTCTGTCGGGCTCTACTGGGCCCTGTCGGGCCCTGTCGGGCCCTGTCGGGCTCTGTCGGGCCCTGTCGGGCCCTGTCGGGATCTGTCGGGCTCTGTCGGGCCCTGTCGGGCTCTGTCGGGCTCTGTCGGGCTCTGTCGGGCTCTACTGGGCTCTACTGGGCCCTGTCGGGCTCTGTCGGGCTCTGTCGGGCTCTGTCGGGCTCTACTGGGCCCTGTCGGGCTCTGTCGGGCTCTGTCGGGCTCTGTCGGGCCCTGTCGGGCTCTGTCGGGCCCTGTCGGGCTCTGTCGGGCTCTACTGGTCTCTGTCGGGCTCTGTCGGGCTCTGTCGGGCTCTGTCGGGCTCTACTGGGCTCTGTCGGGCTCTGTCGGGCCCTGTCGGGCTCTGTCGGGCTCTGTCGGGCCCTGTCGGGCTCTGTCGGGCTCTACTGGGCTCTGTCGGGCCCTGTCGGGCCCTGTCGGGCCCTGTCGGGCTCTGTCGGGCTCTGTCGGGCCCTGTCGGGCTCTGTCGGGCTCTGTCGGGCTCTACTGGGCCCTGTCGGGCTCTGTCGGGCCCTGTCGGGCCCTGTCGGGCTCTGTCGGGCTCTGTCGGGCTCTGTCGGGCCCTGTCGGGCTCTGTCGGGCTCTACTGGGCCCTGTCGGGCCCTGTCGGGCCCTGTCGGGCTCTGTCGGGCCCTGTCGGGCTCTGTCGGGCTCTGTCGAGCTCTACTGGGCTCTGTCGGGCTCTGTCGGGCCCTGTCGGGCTCTGTCGGGCCCTGTCGGGCTCTATCGGGCTCTGTCGGGCTCTGTCGGGCTCTACTGGGCCCTGTCGGGCTCTGTCGGGCTCTGTCGGGCCCTGTCGGGCTCTGTCGGGCTCTACTGGGCCCTGTCGGGCTCTGTCGGGCTCTGTCGGGCTCTGTCGGGCCCTGTCGGGCTCTGTCGGGCCCTGTCGGGCCCTGTCGGGCTTTGTCGGGCTCTGTCGGGCTCTGTCGGGCTGTACTGGGCCCTGTCGGGCCCTGTCGGGCTCTGTCGGGCCCTGTCGGGCTCTGCCGGGCTCTGTCGGGCTCTGTCGGGCTCTACTGGGCCCTGTCGGGCTCTGTCGGGCTCTGTCGGGCTCTGTCGGGCTCTACTGGGCTCTGTCGGGTTCTGTCGGGTTCTGTCGGGCTCTGTCGGGCCCTGTCGGGCTCTGTCGGGCTCTGTCGGGCTCTGTCGGGCTCTGTCGGGCCCTGTCGGGCCCTGTCGAGCTCTGTCGGGCTCTGTCGGGCCCTGTCGGGCTCTGTCGGGCCCTGTTGGGCCCTGTCGGGCTCTGTCGGGCTCTGTCGGGCCCTGTCGGGCCCTGTCGGACTCTGTCGGGCTCTGTCGGGCTCTGTCGGGTTCTACTGGTCTCTACTGGGCCCTGTCGGGCTCTGTCGGGCTCTGTCGGGCTCTGTCGGGCTCTGTCGGGCCCTGTCGGGCTCTGTCGGGCTCGGTCGGGCCCTGTCGGGCCCTGTCGGGCCCTGTCGGGCTCTGTCGGGCTCTGTCGCGCCCTGTCGGGCCCTGTCGGGCTCTGTCGGGCTCTGTCGGGCTCTGTCGGGCTCTACTGGGCCCTGTCGGGCCCTGTCGGGCCCTGTCGGGCTCTGTCGGGCTCTGTCGGGCTCTGTCGGGCTCTACTGGGCTCTACTGTTCCCTGTCGGGCCCTGTCGGGCTCTGTCGGGCTCTGTCGGGCCCTGTCGGGCCAAGTCGGGCTCTGTCGGGCTCTACTGGGCTCTGTCGGGCTCTGTCGGGCCCTGTCGGGCTCTGTCGGACCCTGTCGGGCTCTGTCGGGCTCTGTCGGGCCCTGTCGGGCTCTGTCGGGCTCTGTCGGGCTCTGTCGGGCTCTACTGGGCCCTGTCGGGCTCTGTCGGGCCCTGTCGGGCTCTGTCGGGCTCTGTCGGGCTCTGTCGGGCTCTACTGGGCTCTACTGTTCCCTGTCGGGACCTGTCGGGCTCTGTCGGGCTCTGTCGGGCCCTGTCGGGCCCTGTCGGGCTCTGTCGGGCTCTACTGGGCTCTGTCGGGCTCTGTCGGGCTCTGTCGGGCCCTGTCGGGCCCTGTCGGGCTCTGTCGGGCTCTACTGGTCTCTGTCGGGCTCTGTCGGGCTCTGTCGGGCCCTGTCGGGCTCTGTCGGGTTCTGTCGGACCCTGTCGGGCTCTGTCGTGCTCTGTCGGGCTCTGTCGGGCTCTGTCGGGCTCTACTGGGCTCTGTCGGGCTCTGTCGGGCTCTATCGGGCTCTGTCGGGCTCTGTCGGGCTCTACTGGGCCCTGTCGGGCTCTGTCGGGCCCTGTCGGGCCCTGTCGGGCTCTGTCGGGCTCTGTCGGGCTCTGTCGGGCCCTGTCGGGCTCTGTCGGGCTCTACTGGGCCCTGTCGGGCCCTGTCGGGCCCTGTCGGGCTCTACTGGGCTCTACTGGGCTCTGTCGGGCTCTGTCGGGCTCTACTGGGCCCTGTCGGGCCCTGTCGGGCCCTGTCGGGCTCTGTCGGGCCCTGTCGGGACCTGTCGGGATATGTCGGGCTCTGTCGGGCCCTGTCGGGCTCTGTCGGGCTCTGTCGGGCTCTGTCGGGCTCTACTGGGCTCTACTGGGCCCTGTCGGGCTCTGTCGGGCTCTGTCGGGCTCTGTCGGGCTCTACTGGGCCCTGTCGGGCTCTGTCGGGCTCTGTCGGGCTCTACTGGGCCCTGTCGGGCCCTGTCGGGCCCTGTCGGGCTCTGTCGGGCTCTGTCGGGCTCTGTCGGGCTCTACTGGGCTCTACTGTTCCCTATCGGGCCCTGTCGGGCTCTGTCGGGCTCTGTCGGGCCCTGTCGGGCCAAGTCGGGCTCTGTCGGGCTCTACTGGGCTCTGTCGGGCTCTGTCGGGCCCTGTCGGGCTCTGTCGGGCCCTGTCGGGCTCTGTCGGGCTCTGTCGGGCCCTGTCGGGCTCTGTCGGGCTCTGTCGGGCTCTGTCGGGCTCTGTCGGGCTCTACTGGGCCCTGTCGGGCTCTGTCGGGCCCTGTCGGGCTCTGTCGGGCTCTGTCGGGCTCTGTCGGGCTCTACTGGGCTCTACTGTTCCCTGTCGGGACCTGTCGGGCTCTGTCGGGCTCTGTCGGGCCCTGTCGGGCCCTGTCGGGCTCTGTCGGGCTCTACTGGGCTCTGTCGGGCTCTGTCGGGCTCTGTCGGGCCCTGTCGGGCCCTGTCGGGCTCTGTCGGGCTCTACTGGTCTCTGTCGGGCTCTGTCGGGCTCTGTCGGGCCCTGTCGGGCTCTGTCGGGTTCTGTCGGACCCTGTCGGGCTCTGTCGTGCTCTGTCGGGCTCTGTCGGGCTCTGTCGGGCTCTACTGGGCTCTGTCGGGCTCTGTCGGGCTCTATCGGGCTCTGTCGGGCTCTGTCGGGCTCTACTGGGCCCTGTCGGGCTCTGTCGGGCCCTGTCGGGCCCTGTCGGGCTCTGTCGGGCTCTGTCGGGCTCTGTCGGGCCCTGTCGGGCTCTGTCGGGCTCTACTGGGCCCTGTCGGGCCCTGTCGGGCCCTGTCGGGCTCTACTGGGCTCTACTGGGCTCTGTCGGGCTCTGTCGGGCTCTACTGGGCCCTGTCGGGCCCTGTCGGGCCCTGTCGGGCTCTGTCGGGCCCTGTCGGGCCCTGTCGGGATCTGTCGGGCTCTGTCGGGCCCTGTCGGGCTCTGTCGGGCTCTGTCGGGCTCTGTCGGGCTCTACTGGGCTCTACTGGGCCCTGTCGGGCTCTGTCGGGCTCTGTCGGGCTCTGTCGGGCTCTACTGGGCCCTGTCGGGCTCTGTCGGGCTCTGTCGGGCTCTGTCGGGCCCTGTCGGGCTCTGTCGGGCCCTGTCGGGCTCTGTCGGGCTCTACTGGTCTCTGTCGGGCTCTGTCGGGCTCTGTCGGGCTCTGTCGGGCTCTGTCGGGCTCTACTGGGCTCTGTCGGGCTCTGTCGGGCCCTGTCGGGCTCTGTCGGGCTCTGTCGGGCCCTGTCGGGCTCTGTCGGGCTCTACTGGGCTCTGTCGGGCCCTGTCGGGCCCTGTCGGGCCCTGTCGGGCTCTGTCGGGCTCTGTCGGGCCCTGTCGGGCCCTGTCGGGCTCTGTCGGGCTCTACTGGGCCCTGTCGGGCCCTGTCGGGCTCTGTCGGGATTTGTCAAGCTCTACTGGGCTCTCTCGGGCTCTGTCGGGCTCTGTCGGGCCCTGTCGGGCTCTGTCGGGCTCTGTCGGGCTCTACTGGGCTCTGTCGGGCTGTGTCGGGCCCTGTCGGGCTCTGTCGGGCTCTGTCGGGCTCTGTCAGGCTCTGTCGGGCCCTGTCGGGCTCTACTGGGCCCTGTCGGGCCCTGTCGGGCTTTGTCGGGCTCTGTCGGGCTCTGTCGGGCTCTGTCGGGCTCTACTGGGCCCTGTCGGGCTCTGTCGGGCTCTGTCGGGCCCTGTCGGGCTCTGTCGGGACCTGTCGGGCTCTGTCGGGCTCTACTGGTCTCTGTCGGGCTCTGTCGGGCTCTGTCGGGCCCTGTCGGGCTCTGTCGGGTTCTGTCGGACCCTGTCGGGCTCTGTCGTGCTCTGTCGGGCTCTGTCGGGCTCTGTCGGGCTCTACTGGGCTCTGTCGGGCTCTGTCGGGCTCTATCGGGCTCTGTCGGGCTCTGTCGGGCTCTACTGGGCCCTGTCGGGCTCTGTCGGGCCCTGTCGGGCCCTGTCGGGCTCTGTCGGGCTCTGTCGGGCTCTGTCGGGCCCTGTCGGGCTCTGTCGGGCTCTACTGGGCCCTGTCGGGCCCTGTCGGGCCCTGTCGGGCTCTACTGGGCTCTACTGGGCTCTGTCGGGCTCTGTCGGGCTCTACTGGGCCCTGTCGGGCCCTGTCGGGCTCTGTCGGGCTCTGTCGGGCTCTGTCGGGCTCTACTGGGCCCTGTCGGGCTCTGTCGGGCTCTGTCGGGCCCTGTCGGGCTCTGTCGGGACCTGTCGGGCTCTGTCGGGCTCTACTGGTCTCTGTCGGGCTCTGTCGGGCTCTGTCGGGCCCTGTCGGGCTCTGTCGGGTTCTGTCGGACCCTGTCGGGCTCTGTCGTGCTCTGTCGGGCTCTGTCGGGCTCTGTCGGGCTCTACTGGGCTCTGTCGGGCTCTGTCGGGCTCTATCGGGCTCTGTCGGGCTCTGTCGGGCTCTACTGGGCCCTGTCGGGCTCTGTCGGGCCCTGTCGGGCCCTGTCGGGCCCTGTCGGGCTCTGTCGGGCTCTGTCGGGCCCTGTCGGGCTCTGTCGGGCTCTGCTGGGCCCTGTCGGGCCCTGTCGGGCCCTGTCGGGCTCTACTGGGCTCTACTGGGCTCTGTCGGGCTCTGTCGGGCTCTACTGGGCCCTGTCGGGCTCTGTCGGGCTCTGTCGGGCTCTGTCGGGCTCTACTGGGCCCTGTCGGGCTCTGTCGGGCTCTGTCGGGCTCTGTCGGGCCCTGTCGGGCTCTGTCGGGCCCTGTCGGGCTCTGTCGGGCTCTACTGGTCTCTGTCGGGCTCTGTCGGGCTCTGTCGGGCTCTGTCGGGCTCTGTCGGGCTCTACTGGGCTCTGTCGGGCTCTGTCGGGCCCTGTCGGGCTCTGTCGGGCTCTGTCGGGCCCTGTCGGGCTCTGTCGGGCTCTACTGGGCTCTGTCGGGCCCTGTCGGGCCCTGTCGGGCCCTGTCGGGCTCTGTCGGGCTCTGTCGGGCCCTGTCGGGCCCTGTCGGGCTCTGTCGGGCTCTACTGGGCCCTGTCGGGCCCTGTCGGGCTCTGTCGGGATTTGTCAAGCTCTACTGGGCTCTCTCGGGCTCTGTCGGGCTCTGTCGGGCCCTGTCGGGCTCTGTCGGGCTCTGTCGGGCTCTACTGGGCTCTGTCGGGCTCTGTCGGGCCCTGTCGGGCTCTGTCGGGCTCTGTCGGGCTCTGTCAGGCTCTGTCGGGCCCTGTCGGGCTCTACTGGGCCCTGTCGGGCCCTGTCGGGCTTTGTCGGGCTCTGTCGGGCTCTGTCGGGCTCTGTCGGGCTCTACTGGGCCCTGTCGGGCTCTGTCGGGCTCTGTCGGGCCCTGTCGGGCTCTGTCGGGACCTGTCGGGCTCTGTCGGGCTCTACTGGTCTCTGTCGGGCTCTGTCGGGCTCTGTCGGGCCCTGTCGGGCTCTGTCGGGTTCTGTCGGACCCTGTCGGGCTCTGTCGTGCTCTGTCGGGCTCTGTCGGGCTCTGTCGGGCTCTACTGGGCTCTGTCGGGCTCTGTCGGGCTCTATCGGGCTCTGTCGGGCTCTGTCGGGCTCTACTGGGCCCTGTCGGGCTCTGTCGGGCCCTGTCGGGCCCTGTCGGGCTCTGTCGGGCTCTGTCGGGCTCTGTCGGGCCCTGTCGGGCTCTGTCGGGCTCTACTGGGCCCTGTCGGGCCCTGTCGGGCCCTGTCGGGCTCTACTGGGCTCTACTGGGCTCTGTCGGGCTCTGTCGGGCTCTACTGGGCCCTGTCGGGCCCTGTCGGGCTCTGTCGGGCTCTGTCGGGCTCTGTCGGGCTCTACTGGGCCCTGTCGGGCTCTGTCGGGCTCTGTCGGGCCCTGTCGGGCTCTGTCGGGACCTGTCGGGCTCTGTCGGGCTCTACTGGTCTCTGTCGGGCTCTGTCGGGCTCTGTCGGGCCCTGTCGGGCTCTGTCGGGTTCTGTCGGACCCTGTCGGGCTCTGTCGTGCTCTGTCGGGCTCTGTCGGGCTCTGTCGGGCTCTACTGGGCTCTGTCGGGCTCTGTCGGGCTCTATCGGGCTCTGTCGGGCTCTGTCGGGCTCTACTGGGCCCTGTCGGGCTCTGTCGGGCCCTGTCGGGCCCTGTCGGGCTCTGTCGGGCTCTGTCGGGCTCTGTCGGGCCCTGTCGGGCTCTGTCGGGCTCTGCTGGGCCCTGTCGGGCCCTGTCGGGCCCTGTCGGGCTCTACTGGGCTCTACTGGGCTCTGTCGGGCTCTGTCGGGCTCTACTGGGCCCTGTCGGGCCCTGTCGGGCCCTGTCGGGCCCTGTCGGGATCTGTCGGGCTCTGTCGGGCCCTGTCGGGCTCTGTCGGGCTCTGTCGGGCTCTGTCGGGCTCTACTGGGCTCTACTGGGCCCTGTCGGGCTCTGTCGGGCTCTGTCGGGCTCTGTCGGGCTCTACTGGGCCCTGTCGGGCTCTGTCGGGCTCTGTCGGGCTCTACTGGGCCCTGTCGGGCCCTGTCGGGCCCTGTCGGGCTCTGTCGGGCTCTGTCGGGCTCTGTCGGGCTCTACTGGGCTCTACTGTTCCCTGTCGGGCTCTGTCGGGCTCTGTCGGGCTCTGTCGGGCTCTGTCGGGCCCTGTCGGGCTCTGTCGGGGCCTGTCGGGCTCTGTCGGGCTCTGTCGGGCCCTGTCGGGCTCTGTCGGGCTCTGTCGGGCTCTGTCGGGCTCTACTGGGCCCTGTCGGGCTCTGTCGGGCCCTGTCGGGCTCTGTCGGGCTCTGTCGGGCTCTGTCGGGCTCTACTGGGCTCTACTGTTCCCTGTCGGGACCTGTCGGGCTCTGTCGGGCTCTGTCGGGCCCTGTCGGGCCCTGTCGGGCTCTGTCGGGCTCTACTGGGCTCTGTCGGGCTCTGTCGGGCTCTGTCGGGCCCTGTCGGGCCCTGTCGGGCTCTGTCGGGCTCTACTGGTCTCTGTCGGGCTCTGTCGGGCTCTGTCGGGCCCTGTCGGGCTCTGTCGGGTTCTGTCGGACCCTGTCGGGCTCTGTCGTGCTCTGTCGGGCTCTGTCGGGCTCTGTCGGGCTCTACTGGGCTCTGTCGGGCTCTGTCGGGCTCTATCGGGCTCTGTCGGGCTCTGTCGGGCTCTACTGGGCCCTGTCGGGCTCTGTCGGGCCCTGTCGGGCCCTGTCGGGCTCTGTCGGGCTCTGTCGGGCTCTGTCGGGCCCTGTCGGGCTCTGTCGGGCTCTACTGGGCCCTGTCGGGCCCTGTCGGGCCCTGTCGGGCTCTACTGGGCTCTACTGGGCTCTGTCGGGCTCTGTCGGGCTCTACTGGGCCCTGTCGGGCCCTGTCGGGCCCTGTCGGGCTCTGTCGGGCCCTGTCGGGCCCTGTCGGGATCTGTCGGGCTCTGTCGGGCCCTGTCGGGCTCTGTCGGGCTCTGTCGGGCTCTGTCGGGCTCTACTGGGCTCTACTGGGCCCTGTCGGGCTCTGTCGGGCTCTGTCGGGCTCTGTCGGGCTCTGTCGGGCCCTGTCGGGCTCTGTCGGGCTCTACTGGGCCCTGTCGGGCCCTGTCGGGCCCTGTCGGGCTCTACTGGGCTCTACTGGGCTCTGTCGGGCTCTGTCGGGCTCTACTGGGCCCTGTCGGGCCCTGTCGGGCCCTGTCGGGCTCTGTCGGGCCCTGTCGGGCCCTGTCGGGATCTGTCGGGCTCTGTCGGGCCCTGTCGGGCTCTGTCGGGCTCTGTCGGGCTCTGTCGGGCTCTACTGGGCTCTACTGGGCCCTGTCGGGCTCTGTCGGGCTCTGTCGGGCTCTGTCGGGCTCTACTGGGCCCTGTCGGGCTCTGTCGGGCTCTGTCGGGCTCTGTCGGGCCCTGTCGGGCTCTGTCGGGCCCTGTCGGGCTCTGTCGGGCTCTACTGGTCTCTGTCGGGCTCTGTCGGGCTCTGTCGGGCTCTGTCGGGCTCTACTGGGCTCTGTCGGGCTCTGTCGGGCCCTGTCGGGCCCTGTCGGGCTCTGTCGGGCTCTACTGGGCTCTGTCGGGCCCTGTCGGGCCCTGTCGGGCCCTGTCGGGCTCTGTCGGGCTCTGTCGGGCCCTGTCGGGCCCTGTCGGGCTCTGTCGGGCTCTACTGGGCCCTGTCGGGCCCTGTCGGGCTCTGTCGGGATTTGTCAAGCTCTACTGGGCTCTCTCGGGCTCTGTCGGGCTCTGTCGGGCCCTGTCGGGCTCTGTCGGGCTCTGTCGGGCTCTACTGGGCTCTGTCGGGCTCTGTCGGGCCCTGTCGGGCTCTGTCGGGCTCTGTCGGGCTCTGTCAGGCTCTGTCGGGCCCTGTCGGGCTCTACTGGGCCCTGTCGGGCCCTGTCGGGCTTTGTCGGGCTCTGTCGGGCTCTGTCGGGCTCTGTCGGGCTCTACTGGGCCCTGTCGGGCTCTGTCGGGCTCTGTCGGGCCCTGTCGGGCTCTGTCGGGACCTGTCGGGCTCTGTCGGGCTCTGTCGGGCCCTGTCGGGCTCTGTCGGGCCCTGTCGGGCCCTGTCGGGCTCTGTCGGGCTCTGTCGGGCTCTACTGGGCCCTGTCGGGCCCTGTCGGGCCCTGTCGGGCTCTGTCGGGCTCTACTGGGCCCTGTCGGGCTCTGTCGGGCCCTCTCGGGCTCTGTCGGGCTCTATCGGGCTCTGTCGGGCTCTACTGGGCTCTACTGTTCCCTGTCGGGCCCTGTCGGGCTCTGTCGGGCCCTGTCGGGCTCTGTCGGGCTCTACTGGGCTCTACTGTTCCCTGTCGGGCGCTGTCGGGCTCTGTCGGGCTCTGTCGGGCTCTGTCGGGCTCTACTGAGCCCTGTCGGGCTCTGTCGGGCCCTGTCGGGCCCTGTCGGGCCCTGTCGGGCTCTGTCGGGTTCTGTCGGGCTCTGTCGGGCTCTGTCGGGCCCTGTCGGGCCCTGTCGGGCTCTGTCGGGCTCTGTCGGGCACTACTGGGCCCTGTCGGGCCCTGTCGGGCTCTGTCGGGCTCTGTCGGGCTCTGTCGGTCTCTACTGGGCTCTACTGTTCCCTGTCGGGCCCTGTCGGGCTCTGTCGGGCCCTGTCGGGCTCTGTCGGGCCCTGTCGGGCTCTACTGGGCTCTGTCGGGCTCTGTCGGGCTCTGTCGGGCCCTGTCGGGCTCTGTCGGGCTGTGTCGGGCCC
Source organism: Caloenas nicobarica (assembly GCF_036013445.1). Taxonomy (NCBI): domain Eukaryota; kingdom Metazoa; phylum Chordata; class Aves; order Columbiformes; family Columbidae; genus Caloenas; species Caloenas nicobarica. Next base: position 76,735 of record NW_027017300.1, on the reverse strand, counting down.
TGTCGGGCTCTGTCGGGCTCTGTCGGGCTCTGTCGGGCTCTGTCGGGCTCTACTGTGCTCTGTCGGGCTCTGTCGGGCCCTGTCGGGCTCTGTCGGGCTCTGTCGGGCTCTGTCGGGCTCTACTGGGCTCTACTGTTCCCTGTCGGGCCCTGTCGGGCTCTGTCGGGCTCTGTCGGGCCCTGTCGGGCCCTGTCGGGCTCTGTCGGGCTCTACTGGGCTCTGTCGGGCTCTGTCGGGCCCTGTCGGGCTCTGTCGGGCCCTGTCGGGCCCTGTCGGGCTCTGTCGGGCTCTACTGCTCTCTGTCGGGCTCTGTCGGGCTCTGTCGGGCCCTGTCGGGCTCTGTCGGGCTCTGTCGGGCCCTGTCGGGCTCTGTCGGGCTCTGTCGGGCCCTGTCGGGCTCTGTCGGGCCCTGTCGGGCCCTGTCGGGCTCTGTCGGGCTCTGTCGGGCTCTACTGGGCCCTGTCGGGCCCTGTCGGGCCCTCTCGGGCTCTGTCGGGCTCTGTCGGGCTCTGTCGGGCTCTACTGGGCTCTACTGTTCCCTGTCGGGCCCTGTCGGGCTCTGTCGGGCCCTGTCGGGCTCTGTCGGGCTCTGTCGGGCTCTACTGGGCTCTACTGTTCCCTGTCGGGCCCTGTCGGGCTCTGTCGGGCTCTGTCGGGCTCTGTCGGGCTCTACTGAGTCCTGTCGGGCTCTGTCGGGCTCTGTCGGGCTCTGTCGGGCCCTGTCGGGCCCTGTCGGGCTCTGTCGGGTTCTGTCGGGCTCTGTCGGGCTCTGTCGGGCCCTGTCGGGCTCTGTCGGGCTCTGTCGGGCTCTGTCGGGCTCTACTGGGCCCTGTCGGGCCCTGTCGGGCCCTGTCGGGCTCTGTCGGGCTCTGTCGGGCTCTGTCGGGCTCTACTGGGCTCTACTGTTCCCTGTCGGGCTCTGTCGGGCTCTGTCGGGCTCTGTCGGGCCCTGTCGGGCTCTGTCGGGCTCTGTCGGGCTCTACTGGTCTCTGTCGGGCTCTGTCGGGCTCTGTCGGGCCCTGTCGGGCTCTGTCGGGTTCTGTCGGACCCTGTCGGGCTCTGTCGTGCTCTGTCGGGCTCTGTCGGGCTCTGTCGGGCTCTACTGGGCTCTGTCGGGCTCTGTCGGGCTCTGTCGGGCTCTATCGGGCTCTGTCGGGCTCTGTCGGGCTCTACTGGGCCCTGTCGGGCTCTGTCGGGCCCTGTCGGGCCCTGTCGGGCCCTGTCGGGCTCTGTCGGGCTCTGTCGGGCCCTGTCGGGCTCTGTCGGGCTCTACTGGGCCCTGTCGGGCTCTGTCAAGCTCTGTCGGGCTCTGTCGGGCTCTGTCGAGCTCTACTGGTCCCTGTCGCGCTCTGTCGGGCTCTGTCGGGCTCTGTCGGGCTCTGTCGGGCTCTACTGGGCCCTGTCGGGCTCTGTCGGGCTCTGTCGGGCTCTGTCGGGCTCTGTCGGGCTCTACTGGGCCCTGTCGGGCTCTGTTGGGCTCTGTCGGGCTCTGTCGGGCCCTGTCGGGCTCTGTCGGGCTCTGTCGGGCTCTACTGGGCCCTGTCGGGCTCTGTCGGGCCCTGTCGGGCCCTGTCGGGCTCTGTCGGGCTCTGTCGGGCTCTGTCGGGCCCTGTCGGGCTCTGTCGGGCCCTGTCGGGCCCTGTCGGGCTCTGTCGGGCCCTGTCGGGCTCTGTCGGGCTCTGTCGAGCTCTACTGGGCTCTGTCGGGCTCTGTCGGGCCCTGTCGGGCTCTGTCGGGCCCTGTCGGGCTCTATCAGGCTCTGTCGGGCTCTGTCGGGCTCTACTGGGCCCTGTCGGGCTCTGTCGGGCTCTGTCGGGCTCTATCGGGCTCTGTCGGGCTCTGTCGGGCTCTACTGGGCCCTGTCGGGCTCTGTTGGGCTCTGTCGGGCTCTGTCGGGCCCTGTCGGGCTCTGTCGGGCTCTGTCGGGCTCTACTGGGCCCTGTCGGGCTCTGTCGGGCCCTGTCGGGCCCTGTCGGGCTCTGTCGGGCTCTGTCGGGCTCTGTCGGGCTCTGTCGGGCTCTACTGGGCCCTGTCGGGCTCTGTCGGGCTCTGTCGGGCTCTGTCGGGCTCTGTCGGGCTCTACTGGGCCCTGTCGGGCTCTGTTGGGCTCTGTCGGGCTCTGTCGGGCCCTGTCGGGCCCTGTCGGGCCCTGTCGGGCTCTGTCGGGCTCTGTCGGGCTCTACTGGGCTCTACTGTTCCCTGTCGGGCCCTGTCGGGCTCTGTCGGGCTCTGTCGGGCTCTGTCGGGCTCTACTGAGTCCTGTCGGGCTCTGTCGGGCTCTGTCGGGCTCTGTCGGGCCCTGTCGGGCCCTGTCGGGCTCTGTCGGGTTCTGTCGGGCTCTGTCGGGCTCTGTCGGGCCCTGTCGGGCTCTGTCGGGCTCTGTCGGGCTCTGTCGGGCTCTACTGGGCCCTGTCGGGCCCTGTCGGGCCCTGTCGGGCTCTGTCGGGCTCTGTCGGGCTCTGTCGGGCTCTACTGGGCTCTACTGTTCCCTGTCGGGCTCTGTCGGGCTCTGTCGGGCTCTGTCGGGCCCTGTCGGGCTCTGTCGGGCTCTGTCGGGCTCTACTGGTCTCTGTCGGGCTCTGTCGGGCTCTGTCGGGCCCTGTCGGGCTCTGTCGGGTTCTGTCGGACCCTGTCGGGCTCTGTCGTGCTCTGTCGGGCTCTGTCGGGCTCTGTCGGGCTCTACTGGGCTCTGTCGGGCTCTGTCGGGCTCTGTCGGGCTCTATCGGGCTCTGTCGGGCTCTGTCGGGCTCTACTGGGCCCTGTCGGGCTCTGTCGGGCCCTGTCGGGCCCTGTCGGGCTCTGTCGGGCTCTGTCGGGCTCTGTCGGGCCCTGTCGGGCTCTGTCGGGCTCTACTGGGCCCTGTCGGGCTCTGTCAAGCTCTGTCGGGCTCTGTCGGGCTCTGTCGAGCTCTACTGGTCCCTGTCGCGCTCTGTCGGGCTCTGTCGGGCTCTGTCGGGCTCTGTCGGGCTCTACTGGGCCCTGTCGGGCTCTGTCGGGCTCTGTCGGGCTCTGTCGGGCTCTACTGGGCCCTGTCGGGCTCTGTTGGGCTCTGTCGGGCTCTGTCGGGCCCTGTCGGGCTCTGTCGGGCTCTGTCGGGCTCTACTGGGCCCTGTCGGGCTCTGTCGGGCCCTGTCGGGCCCTGTCGGGCTCTGTCGGGCTCTGTCGGGCTCTGTCGGGCCCTGTCGGGCTCTGTCGGGCCCTGTCGGGCCCTGTCGGGCTCTGTCGGGCCCTGTCGGGCTCTGTCGGGCTCTGTCGAGCTCTACTGGGCTCTGTCGGGCTCTGTCGGGCCCTGTCGGGCTCTGTCGGGCCCTGTCGGGCTCTATCAGGCTCTGTCGGGCTCTGTCGGGCTCTACTGGGCCCTGTCGGGCTCTGTCGGGCTCTGTCGGGCCCTGTCGGGCTCTATCGGGCTCTGTCGGGCTCTGTCGGGCTCTACTGGGCCCTGTCGGGCTCTGTCGGGCTCTGTCGTGCTCTGTCGGGCCCTGTCGGGCTCTGTCGGGCCCTGTCGGGCCCTGTCGGGCTTTGTCGGGCTCTGTCGGGCTCTGTCGGGCTGTACTGGGCCCTGTCGGACCCTGTCGGGCTCTGTCGGGCCCTGTCGGGCTCTGTCGGGCCCTGTCGGGCTCTGCCGGGCTCTGTCGGGCTCTGTCGGGCTCTACTGGGCCCTGTCGGGCTCTGTCGGGCTCTGTCGGGCTCTGTCGGGCTCTACTGGGCTCTGTCGGGTTCTGTCGGGTTCTGTCGGGCTCTGTCGGGCCCTGTCGGGCTCTGTCGGGCTCTGTTGGGCTCTGTCGGGCTCTGTCGGGCCCTGTCGGGCCCTGTCGAGCTCTGTCGGGCTCTGTCGGGCCCTGTCGGGCTCTGTCGTGCTCTGTCGGGCTCTGTCGGGCTCTGTCGGGCTCTACTGGGCTCTGTCGGGCTCTGTCGGGCTCTATCGGGCTCTGTCGGGCTCTGTCGGGCTCTACTGGGCCCTGTCGGGCTCTGTCGGGCCCTGTCGGGCCCTGTCGGGCTCTGTCGGGCTCTGTCGGGCTCTGTCGGGCCCTGTCGGGCTCTGTCGGGCTCTGCTGGGCCCTGTCGGGCCCTGTCGGGCCCTGTCGGGCTCTACTGGGCTCTACTGGGCTCTGTCGGGCTCTGTCGGGCTCTACTGGGCCCTGTCGGGCCCTGTCGGGCCCTGTCGGGCTCTGTCGGGCCCTGTCGGGCCCTGTCGGGATCTGTCGGGCTCTGTCGGGCCCTGTCGGGCTCTGTCGGGCTCTGTCGGGCTCTGTCGGGCTCTACTGGGCTCTACTGGGCCCTGTCGGGCTCTGTCGGGCTCTGTCGGGCTCTGTCGGGCTCTACTGGGCCCTGTCGGGCTCTGTCGGGCTCTGTCGGGCTCTACTGGGCCCTGTCGGGCCCTGTCGGGCCCTGTCGGGCTCTGTCGGGCTCTGTCGGGCTCTGTCGGGCTCTACTGGGCTCTACTGTTCCCTGTCGGGCTCTGTCGGGCTCTGTCGGGCTCTGTCGGGCTCTGTCGGGCCCTGTCGGGCTCTGTCGGGGCCTGTCGGGCTCTGTCGGGCTCTGTCGGGCCCTGTCGGGCTCTGTCGGGCCCTGTCGGGCTCTGTCGGGCCCTGTCGGGCTCTATCAGGCTCTGTCGGGCTCTGTCGGGCTCTACTGGGCCCTGTCGGGCTCTGTCGGGCTCTGTCGGGCTCTATCGGGCTCTGTCGGGCTCTGTCGGGCTCTACTGGGCCCTGTCGGGCTCTGTTGGGCTCTGTCGGGCTCTGTCGGGCCCTGTCGGGCTCTGTCGGGCTCTGTCGGGCTCTACTGGGCCCTGTCGGGCTCTGTCGGGCCCTGTCGGGCCCTGTCGGGCTCTGTCGGGCTCTGTCGGGCTCTGTCGGGCTCTGTCGGGCTCTACTGGGCCCTGTCGGGCTCTGTCGGGCTCTGTCGGGCTCTGTCGGGCTCTGTCGGGCTCTACTGGGCCCTGTCGGGCTCTGTTGGGCTCTGTCGGGCTCTGTCGGGCCCTGTCGGGCCCTGTCGGGCCCTGTCGGGCTCTGTCGGGCCCTGTCGGGCTCTGTCGGGCTCTGTCGGGCTCTACTGGGCTCTACTGTTCCCTGTCGGGCCCTGTCGGGCTCTGTCGGGCTCTGTCGGGCTCTGTCGGGCTCTACTGAGTCCTGTCGGGCTCTGTCGGGCTCTGTCGGGCTCTGTCGGGCCCTGTCGGGCCCTGTCGGGCTCTGTCGGGTTCTGTCGGGCTCTGTCGGGCTCTGTCGGGCCCTGTCGGGCTCTGTCGGGCTCTGTCGGGCTCTGTCGGGCTCTACTGGGCCCTGTCGGGCCCTGTCGGGCCCTGTCGGGCTCTGTCGGGCTCTGTCGGGCTCTGTCGGGCTCTACTGGGCTCTACTGTTCCCTGTCGGGCTCTGTCGGGCTCTGTCGGGCTCTGTCGGGCCCTGTCGGGCTCTGTCGGGCTCTGTCGGGCTCTACTGGTCTCTGTCGGGCTCTGTCGGGCTCTGTCGGGCCCTGTCGGGCTCTGTCGGGTTCTGTCGGACCCTGTCGGGCTCTGTCGTGCTCTGTCGGGCTCTGTCGGGCTCTGTCGGGCTCTACTGGGCTCTGTCGGGCTCTGTCGGGCTCTGTCGGGCTCTATCGGGCTCTGTCGGGCTCTGTCGGGCTCTACTGGGCCCTGTCGGGCTCTGTCGGGCCCTGTCGGGCCCTGTCGGGCTCTGTCGGGCTCTGTCGGGCTCTGTCGGGCTCTGTCGGGCTCTGTCGGGCTCTACTGGGCCCTGTCGGGCTCTGTCAAGCTCTGTCGGGCTCTGTCGGGCTCTGTCGAGCTCTACTGGTCCCTGTCGCGCTCTGTCGGGCTCTGTCGGGCTCTGTCGGGCTCTGTCGGGCTCTACTGGGCCCTGTCGGGCTCTGTCGGGCTCTGTCGGGCTCTGTCGGGCTCTACTGGGCCCTGTCGGGCTCTGTTGGGCTCTGTCGGGCTCTGTCGGGCCCTGTCGGGCTCTGTCGGGCTCTGTCGGGCTCTACTGGGCCCTGTCGGGCTCTGTCGGGCCCTGTCGGGCCCTGTCGGGCTCTGTCGGGCTCTGTCGGGCTCTGTCGGGCCCTGTCGGGCTCTGTCGGGCCCTGTCGGGCCCTGTCGGGCTCTGTCGGGCCCTGTCGGGCTCTGTCGGGCTCTGTCGAGCTCTACTGGGCTCTGTCGGGCTCTGTCGGGCCCTGTCGGGCTCTGTCGGGCCCTGTCGGGCTCTATCAGGCTCTGTCGGGCTCTGTCGGGCTCTACTGGGCCCTGTCGGGCTCTGTCGGGCTCTGTCGGGCCCTGTCGGGCTCTATCGGGCTCTGTCGGGCTCTGTCGGGCTCTACTGGGCCCTGTCGGGCTCTGTCGGGCTCTGTCGTGCTCTGTCGGGCCCTGTCGGGCTCTGTCGGGCCCTGTCGGGCCCTGTCGGGCTTTGTCGGGCTCTGTCGGGCTCTGTCGGGCTGTACTGGGCCCTGTCGGACCCTGTCGGGCTCTGTCGGGCCCTGTCGGGCTCTGTCGGGCCCTGTCGGGCTCTGCCGGGCTCTGTCGGGCTCTGTCGGGCTCTACTGGGCCCTGTCGGGCTCTGTCGGGCTCTGTCGGGCTCTGTCGGGCTCTACTGGGCTCTGTCGGGTTCTGTCGGGTTCTGTCGGGCTCTGTCGGGCCCTGTCGGGCTCTGTCGGGCTCTACTGGGCCCTGTCGGGCTCTGTCGGGCCCTGTCGGGCCCTGTCGGGCTCTGTCGGGCTCTGTCGGGCTCTGTCGGGCCCTGTCGGGCTCTGTCGGGCCCTGTCGGGCCCTGTCGGGCTCTGTCGGGCCCTGTCGGGCTCTGTCGGGCTCTGTCGAGCTCTACTGGGCTCTGTCGGGCTCTGTCGGGCCCTGTCGGGCTCTGTCGGGCCCTGTCGGGCTCTATCAGGCTCTGTCGGGCTCTGTCGGGCTCTACTGGGCCCTGTCGGGCTCTGTCGGGCTCTGTCGGGCTCTATCGGGCTCTGTCGGGCTCTGTCGGGCTCTACTGGGCCCTGTCGGGCTCTGTTGGGCTCTGTCGGGCTCTGTCGGGCCCTGTCGGGCTCTGTCGGGCTCTGTCGGGCTCTACTGGGCCCTGTCGGGCTCTGTCGGGCCCTGTCGGGCCCTGTCGGGCTCTGTCGGGCTCTGTCGGGCTCTGTCGGGCTCTGTCGGGCTCTACTGGGCCCTGTCGGGCTCTGTCGGGCTCTGTCGGGCTCTGTCGGGCTCTGTCGGGCTCTACTGGGCCCTGTCGGGCTCTGTTGGGCTCTGTCGGGCTCTGTCGGGCCCTGTCGGGCCCTGTCGGGCCCTGTCGGGCTCTGTCGGGCTCTGTCGGGCTCTACTGGGCTCTACTGTTCCCTGTCGGGCCCTGTCGGGCTCTGTCGGGCTCTGTCGGGCTCTGTCGGGCTCTACTGAGTCCTGTCGGGCTCTGTCGGGCTCTGTCGGGCTCTGTCGGGCCCTGTCGGGCCCTGTCGGGCTCTGTCGGGTTCTGTCGGGCTCTGTCGGGCTCTGTCGGGCCCTGTCGGGCTCTGTCGGGCTCTGTCGGGCTCTGTCGGGCTCTACTGGGCCCTGTCGGGCCCTGTCGGGCCCTGTCGGGCTCTGTCGGGCTCTGTCGGGCTCTGTCGGGCTCTACTGGGCTCTACTGTTCCCTGTCGGGCTCTGTCGGGCTCTGTCGGGCTCTGTCGGGCCCTGTCGGGCTCTGTCGGGCTCTGTCGGGCTCTACTGGTCTCTGTCGGGCTCTGTCGGGCTCTGTCGGGCCCTGTCGGGCTCTGTCGGGTTCTGTCGGACCCTGTCGGGCTCTGTCGTGCTCTGTCGGGCTCTGTCGGGCTCTGTCGGGCTCTACTGGGCTCTGTCGGGCTCTGTCGGGCTCTGTCGGGCTCTATCGGGCTCTGTCGGGCTCTGTCGGGCTCTACTGGGCCCTGTCGGGCTCTGTCGGGCCCTGTCGGGCCCTGTCGGGCTCTGTCGGGCTCTGTCGGGCTCTGTCGGGCCCTGTCGGGCTCTGTCGGGCTCTACTGGGCCCTGTCGGGCTCTGTCAAGCTCTGTCGGGCTCTGTCGGGCTCTGTCGAGCTCTACTGGTCCCTGTCGCGCTCTGTCGGGCTCTGTCGGGCTCTGTCGGGCTCTGTCGGGCTCTACTGGGCCCTGTCGGGCTCTGTCGGGCTCTGTCGGGCTCTGTCGGGCTCTACTGGGCCCTGTCGGGCTCTGTTGGGCTCTGTCGGGCTCTGTCGGGCCCTGTCGGGCTCTGTCGGGCTCTGTCGGGCTCTACTGGGCCCTGTCGGGCTCTGTCGGGCCCTGTCGGGCCCTGTCGGGCTCTGTCGGGCTCTGTCGGGCTCTGTCGGGCCCTGTCGGGCTCTGTCGGGCCCTGTCGGGCCCTGTCGGGCTCTGTCGGGCCCTGTCGGGCTCTGTCGGGCTCTGTCGAGCTCTACTGGGCTCTGTCGGGCTCTGTCGGGCCCTGTCGGGCTCTGTCGGGCCCTGTCGGGCTCTATCAGGCTCTGTCGGGCTCTGTCGGGCTCTACTGGGCCCTGTCGGGCTCTGTCGGGCTCTGTCGGGCCCTGTCGGGCTCTATCGGGCTCTGTCGGGCTCTGTCGGGCTCTACTGGGCCCTGTCGGGCTCTGTCGGGCTCTGTCGTGCTCTGTCGGGCCCTGTCGGGCTCTGTCGGGCCCTGTCGGGCCCTGTCGGGCTTTGTCGGGCTCTGTCGGGCTCTGTCGGGCTGTACTGGGCCCTGTCGGACCCTGTCGGGCTCTGTCGGGCCCTGTCGGGCTCTGTCGGGCCCTGTCGGGCTCTGCCGGGCTCTGTCGGGCTCTGTCGGGCTCTACTGGGCCCTGTCGGGCTCTGTCGGGCTCTGTCGGGCTCTGTCGGGCTCTACTGGGCTCTGTCGGGTTCTGTCGGGTTCTGTCGGGCTCTGTCGGGCCCTGTCGGGCTCTGTCGGGCTCTGTTGGGCTCTGTCGGGCTCTGTCGGGCCCTGTCGGGCCCTGTCGAGCTCTGTCGGGCTCTGTCGGGCCCTGTCGGGCTCTGTCGTGCTCTGTCGGGCTCTGTCGGGCTCTGTCGGGCTCTACTGGGCTCTGTCGGGCTCTGTCGGGCTCTATCGGGCTCTGTCGGGCTCTGTCGGGCTCTACTGGGCCCTGTCGGGCTCTGTCGGGCCCTGTCGGGCCCTGTCGGGCTCTGTCGGGCTCTGTCGGGCTCTGTCGGGCCCTGTCGGGCTCTGTCGGGCTCTGCTGGGCCCTGTCGGGCCCTGTCGGGCCCTGTCGGGCTCTACTGGGCTCTACTGGGCTCTGTCGGGCTCTGTCGGGCTCTACTGGGCCCTGTCGGGCCCTGTCGGGCCCTGTCGGGCTCTGTCGGGCCCTGTCGGGCCCTGTCGGGATCTGTCGGGCTCTGTCGGGCCCTGTCGGGCTCTGTCGGGCTCTGTCGGGCTCTGTCGGGCTCTACTGGGCTCTACTGGGCCCTGTCGGGCTCTGTCGGGCTCTGTCGGGCTCTGTCGGGCTCTACTGGGCCCTGTCGGGCTCTGTCGGGCTCTGTCGGGCTCTACTGGGCCCTGTCGGGCCCTGTCGGGCCCTGTCGGGCTCTGTCGGGCTCTGTCGGGCTCTGTCGGGCTCTACTGGGCTCTACTGTTCCCTGTCGGGCTCTGTCGGGCTCTGTCGGGCTCTGTCGGGCTCTGTCGGGCCCTGTCGGGCTCTGTCGGGGCCTGTCGGGCTCTGTCGGGCTCTGTCGGGCCCTGTCGGGCTCTGTCGGGCCCTGTCGGGCTCTGTCGGGCCCTGTCGGGCTCTATCAGGCTCTGTCGGGCTCTGTCGGGCTCTACTGGGCCCTGTCGGGCTCTGTCGGGCTCTGTCGGGCTCTATCGGGCTCTGTCGGGCTCTGTCGGGCTCTACTGGGCCCTGTCGGGCTCTGTTGGGCTCTGTCGGGCTCTGTCGGGCCCTGTCGGGCTCTGTCGGGCTCTGTCGGGCTCTACTGGGCCCTGTCGGGCTCTGTCGGGCCCTGTCGGGCCCTGTCGGGCTCTGTCGGGCTCTGTCGGGCTCTGTCGGGCTCTGTCGGGCTCTACTGGGCCCTGTCGGGCTCTGTCGGGCTCTGTCGGGCTCTGTCGGGCTCTGTCGGGCTCTACTGGGCCCTGTCGGGCTCTGTTGGGCTCTGTCGGGCTCTGTCGGGCCCTGTCGGGCCCTGTCGGGCCCTGTCGGGCTCTGTCGGGCCCTGTCGGGCTCTGTCGGGCTCTGTCGGGCTCTACTGGGCTCTACTGTTCCCTGTCGGGCCCTGTCGGGCTCTGTCGGGCTCTGTCGGGCTCTGTCGGGCTCTACTGAGTCCTGTCGGGCTCTGTCGGGCTCTGTCGGGCTCTGTCGGGCCCTGTCGGGCCCTGTCGGGCTCTGTCGGGTTCTGTCGGGCTCTGTCGGGCTCTGTCGGGCCCTGTCGGGCTCTGTCGGGCTCTGTCGGGCTCTGTCGGGCTCTACTGGGCCCTGTCGGGCCCTGTCGGGCCCTGTCGGGCTCTGTCGGGCTCTGTCGGGCTCTGTCGGGCTCTACTGGGCTCTACTGTTCCCTGTCGGGCTCTGTCGGGCTCTGTCGGGCTCTGTCGGGCCCTGTCGGGCTCTGTCGGGCTCTGTCGGGCTCTACTGGTCTCTGTCGGGCTCTGTCGGGCTCTGTCGGGCCCTGTCGGGCTCTGTCGGGTTCTGTCGGACCCTGTCGGGCTCTGTCGTGCTCTGTCGGGCTCTGTCGGGCTCTGTCGGGCTCTACTGGGCTCTGTCGGGCTCTGTCGGGCTCTGTCGGGCTCTATCGGGCTCTGTCGGGCTCTGTCGGGCTCTACTGGGCCCTGTCGGGCTCTGTCGGGCCCTGTCGGGCCCTGTCGGGCTCTGTCGGGCTCTGTCGGGCTCTGTCGGGCTCTGTCGGGCTCTGTCGGGCTCTACTGGGCCCTGTCGGGCTCTGTCAAGCTCTGTCGGGCTCTGTCGGGCTCTGTCGAGCTCTACTGGTCCCTGTCGCGCTCTGTCGGGCTCTGTCGGGCTCTGTCGGGCTCTGTCGGGCTCTACTGGGCCCTGTCGGGCTCTGTCGGGCTCTGTCGGGCTCTGTCGGGCTCTACTGGGCCCTGTCGGGCTCTGTTGGGCTCTGTCGGGCTCTGTCGGGCCCTGTCGGGCTCTGTCGGGCTCTGTCGGGCTCTACTGGGCCCTGTCGGGCTCTGTCGGGCCCTGTCGGGCCCTGTCGGGCTCTGTCGGGCTCTGTCGGGCTCTGTCGGGCCCTGTCGGGCTCTGTCGGGCCCTGTCGGGCCCTGTCGGGCTCTGTCGGGCCCTGTCGGGCTCTGTCGGGCTCTGTCGAGCTCTACTGGGCTCTGTCGGGCTCTGTCGGGCCCTGTCGGGCTCTGTCGGGCCCTGTCGGGCTCTATCAGGCTCTGTCGGGCTCTGTCGGGCTCTACTGGGCCCTGTCGGGCTCTGTCGGGCTCTGTCGGGCCCTGTCGGGCTCTATCGGGCTCTGTCGGGCTCTGTCGGGCTCTACTGGGCCCTGTCGGGCTCTGTCGGGCTCTGTCGTGCTCTGTCGGGCCCTGTCGGGCTCTGTCGGGCCCTGTCGGGCCCTGTCGGGCTTTGTCGGGCTCTGTCGGGCTCTGTCGGGCTGTACTGGGCCCTGTCGGACCCTGTCGGGCTCTGTCGGGCCCTGTCGGGCTCTGTCGGGCCCTGTCGGGCTCTGCCGGGCTCTGTCGGGCTCTGTCGGGCTCTACTGGGCCCTGTCGGGCTCTGTCGGGCTCTGTCGGGCTCTGTCGGGCTCTACTGGGCTCTGTCGGGTTCTGTCGGGTTCTGTCGGGCTCTGTCGGGCCCTGTCGGGCTCTGTCGGGCTCTGTTGGGCTCTGTCGGGCTCTGTCGGGCCCTGTCGGGCCCTGTCGAGCTCTGTCGGGCTCTGTCGGGCCCTGTCGGGCTCTGTCGTGCTCTGTCGGGCTCTGTCGGGCTCTGTCGGGCTCTACTGGGCTCTGTCGGGCTCTGTCGGGCTCTATCGGGCTCTGTCGGGCTCTGTCGGGCTCTACTGGGCCCTGTCGGGCTCTGTCGGGCCCTGTCGGGCCCTGTCGGGCTCTGTCGGGCTCTGTCGGGCTCTGTCGGGCCCTGTCGGGCTCTGTCGGGCTCTGCTGGGCCCTGTCGGGCCCTGTCGGGCCCTGTCGGGCTCTACTGGGCTCTACTGGGCTCTGTCGGGCTCTGTCGGGCTCTACTGGGCCCTGTCGGGCCCTGTCGGGCCCTGTCGGGCTCTGTCGGGCCCTGTCGGGCCCTGTCGGGATCTGTCGGGCTCTGTCGGGCCCTGTCGGGCTCTGTCGGGCTCTGTCGGGCTCTGTCGGGCTCTACTGGGCTCTACTGGGCCCTGTCGGGCTCTGTCGGGCTCTGTCGGGCTCTGTCGGGCTCTACTGGGCCCTGTCGGGCTCTGTCGGGCTCTGTCGGGCTCTACTGGGCCCTGTCGGGCCCTGTCGGGCCCTGTCGGGCTCTGTCGGGCTCTGTCGGGCTCTGTCGGGCTCTACTGGGCTCTACTGTTCCCTGTCGGGCTCTGTCGGGCTCTGTCGGGCTCTGTCGGGCTCTGTCGGGCCCTGTCGGGCTCTGTCGGGGCCTGTCGGGCTCTGTCGGGCTCTGTCGGGCCCTGTCGGGCTCTGTCGGGCTCTGTCGGGCTCTGTCGGGCTCTACTGGGCCCTGTCGGGCTCTGTCGGGCCCTGTCGGGCTCTGTCGGGCTCTGTCGGGCTCTGTCGGGCTCTACTGGGCTCTACTGTTCCCTGTCGGGACCTGTCGGGCTCTGTCGGGCTCTGTCGGGCCCTGTCGGGCCCTGTCGGGCTCTGTCGGGCTCTACTGGGCTCTGTCGGGCTCTGTCGGGCTCTGTCGGGCCCTGTCGGGCCCTGTCGGGCTCTGTCGGGCTCTACTGGTCTCTGTCGGGCTCTGTCGGGCTCTGTCGGGCCCTGTCGGGCTCTGTCGGGTTCTGTCGGACCCTGTCGGGCTCTGTCGTGCTCTGTCGGGCTCTGTCGGGCTCTGTCGGGCTCTACTGGGCTCTGTCGGGCTCTGTCGGGCTCTATCGGGCTCTGTCGGGCTCTGTCGGGCTCTACTGGGCCCTGTCGGGCTCTGTCGGGCCCTGTCGGGCCCTGTCGGGCTCTGTCGGGCTCTGTCGGGCTCTGTCGGGCCCTGTCGGGCTCTGTCGGGCTCTACTGGGCCCTGTCGGGCCCTGTCGGGCCCTGTCGGGCTCTACTGGGCTCTACTGGGCTCTGTCGGGCTCTGTCGGGCTCTACTGGGCCCTGTCGGGCCCTGTCGGGCCCTGTCGGGCTCTGTCGGGCCCTGTCGGGCCCTGTCGGGATCTGTCGGGCTCTGTCGGGCCCTGTCGGGCTCTGTCGGGCTCTGTCGGGCTCTGTCGGGCTCTACTGGGCTCTACTGGGCCCTGTCGGGCTCTGTCGGGCTCTGTCGGGCTCTGTCGGGCTCTACTGGGCCCTGTCGGGCTCTGTCGGGCTCTGTCGGGCTCTGTCGGGCCCTGTCGGGCTCTGTCGGGCTCTACTGGTCTCTGTCGGGCTCTGTCGGGCTCTGTCGGGCTCTGTCGGGCTCTGTCGGGCTCTACTGGGCTCTGTCGGGCTCTGTCGGGCCCTGTCTGGCTCTGTCGGGCTCTGTCGGGCCCTGTCGGGCTCTGTCGGGCTCTACTGGGCTCTGTCGGGCCCTGTCGGGCTCTGTCGGGCTCTGTCGGGCCCTGTCGGGCCCTGTCGGGCTCTGTCGGGCTCTACTGGGCCCTGTCGGGCCCTGTCGGGCTCTGTCGGGATTTGTCAAGCTCTACTGGGCTCTCTCGGGCTCTGTCGGGCTCTGTCGGGCCCTGTCGGGCTCTGTCGGGCTCTGTCGGGCTCTACTGGGCCCTGTCGGGCTCTGTCGGGCCCTGTCGGGCTCTGTCGGGCTCTGTCGGGCTCTGTCAGGCTCTGTCGGGCCCTGTCGGGCTCTACTGGGCCCTGTCGGGCCCTGTCGGGCTTTGTCGGGCTCTGTCGGGCTCTGTCGGGCTCTGTCGGGCTCTACTGGGCCCTGTCGGGCTCTGTCGGGCTCTGTCGGGCCCTGTCGGGCTCTGTCGGGACCTGTCGGGCTCTGTCGGGCTCTGTCGGGCCCTGTCGGGCTCTGTCGGGCCCTGTCGGGCCCTGTCGGGCTCTGTCGGGCTCTGTCGGGCTCTACTGGGCCCTGTCGGGCCCTGTCGGGCCCTGTCGGGCTCTGTCGGGCTCTACTGGGCCCTGTCGGGCTCTGTCGGGCCCTCTCGGGCTCTGTCGGGCTCTATCGGGCTCTGTCGGGCTCTACTGGGCTCTACTGTTCCCTGTCGGGCCCTGTCGGGCTCTGTCGGGCCCTGTCGGGCTCTGTCGGGCTCTACTGGGCTCTACTGTTCCCTGTCGGGCGCTGTCGGGCTCTGTCGGGCTCTGTCGGGCTCTGTCGGGCTCTACTGAGCCCTGTCGGGCTCTGTCGGGCCCTGTCGGGCCCTGTCGGGCCCTGTCGGGCTCTGTCGGGTTCTGTCGGGCTCTGTCGGGCTCTGTCGGGCCCTGTCGGGCCCTGTCGGGCTCTGTCGGGCTCTGTCGGGCACTACTGGGCCCTGTCGGGCCCTGTCGGGCTCTGTCGGGCTCTGTCGGGCTCTGTCGGTCTCTACTGGGCTCTACTGTTCCCTGTCGGGCCCTGTCGGGCTCTGTCGGGCCCTGTCGGGCTCTGTCGGGCCCTGTCGGGCTCTACTGGGCTCTGTCGGGCTCTGTCGGGCTCTGTCGGGCCCTGTCGGGCTCTGTCGGGCTGTGTCGGGCCCTGTCGGGCTCTGTCGGGCTCTGTCGGGCTCTGTCGGGCTCTGTCGGGCTCTACTGTGCTCTGTCGGGCTCTGTCGGGCCCTGTCGGGCTCTGTCGGGCTCTGTCGGGCTCTGTCGGGCTCTACTGGGCTCTACTGTTCCCTGTCGGGCCCTGTCGGGCTCTGTCGGGCTCTGTCGGGCCCTGTCGGGCCCTGTCGGGCTCTGTCGGGCTCTACTGGGCTCTGTCGGGCTCTGTCGGGCCCTGTCGGGCTCTGTCGGGCCCTGTCGGGCCCTGTCGGGCTCTGTCGGGCTCTACTGCTCTCTGTCGGGCTCTGTCGGGCTCTGTCGGGCCCTGTCGGGCTCTGTCGGGCTCTGTCGGGCCCTGTCGGGCTCTGTCGGGCTCTGTCGGGCCCTGTCGGGCTCTGTCGGGCCCTGTCGGGCCCTGTCGGGCTCTGTCGGGCTCTGTCGGGCTCTACTGGGCCCTGTCGGGCCCTGTCGGGCCCTCTCGGGCTCTGTCGGGCTCTGTCGGGCTCTGTCGGGCTCTACTGGGCTCTACTGTTCCCTGTCGGGCCCTGTCGGGCTCTGTCGGGCCCTGTCGGGCTCTGTCGGGCTCTGTCGGGCTCTACTGGGCTCTACTGTTCCCTGTCGGGCCCTGTCGGGCTCTGTCGGGCTCTGTCGGGCTCTGTCGGGCTCTGTCGGGCTCTACTGGGCCCTGTCGGGCTCTGTCGGGCTCTGTCGGGCTCTATCGGGCCCTGTCGGGCTCTGTCGGGCTCTGTCGGGCTCTACTGGGCTCTACTGTTCCCTGTCGGGCCCTGTCGGGCTCTGTCGGGCTCTATCAGGCTCTGTCGGGCTCTGTCGGGCTCTACTGGGCCCTGTCGGGCTCTGTCGGGCTCTGTCGGGCTCTATCGGGCTCTGTCGGGCTCTGTCGGGCTCTACTGGGCCCTGTCGGGCTCTGTTGGGCTCTGTCGGGCTCTGTCGGGCCCTGTCGGGCTCTGTCGGGCTCTGTCGGGCTCTACTGGGCCCTGTCGGGCTCTGTCGGGCCCTGTCGGGCCCTGTCGGGCTCTGTCGGGCTCTGTCGGGCTCTGTCGGGCTCTGTCGGGCTCTACTGGGCCCTGTCGGGCTCTGTCGGGCTCTGTCGGGCTCTGTCGGGCTCTGTCGGGCTCTACTGGGCCCTGTCGGGCTCTGTTGGGCTCTGTCGGGCTCTGTCGGGCCCTGTCGGGCCCTGTCGGGCCCTGTCGGGCTCTGTCGGGCCCTGTCGGGCTCTGTCGGGCTCTGTCGGGCTCTACTGGGCTCTACTGTTCCCTGTCGGGCCCTGTCGGGCTCTGTCGGGCTCTGTCGGGCTCTGTCGGGCTCTACTGAGTCCTGTCGGGCTCTGTCGGGCTCTGTCGGGCTCTGTCGGGCCCTGTCGGGCCCTGTCGGGCTCTGTCGGGTTCTGTCGGGCTCTGTCGGGCTCTGTCGGGCCCTGTCGGGCTCTGTCGGGCTCTGTCGGGCTCTGTCGGGCTCTACTGGGCCCTGTCGGGCCCTGTCGGGCCCTGTCGGGCTCTGTCGGGCTCTGTCGGGCTCTGTCGGGCTCTACTGGGCTCTACTGTTCCCTGTCGGGCTCTGTCGGGCTCTGTCGGGCTCTGTCGGGCCCTGTCGGGCTCTGTCGGGCTCTGTCGGGCTCTACTGGTCTCTGTCGGGCTCTGTCGGGCTCTGTCGGGCCCTGTCGGGCTCTGTCGGGTTCTGTCGGACCCTGTCGGGCTCTGTCGTGCTCTGTCGGGCTCTGTCGGGCTCTGTCGGGCTCTACTGGGCTCTGTCGGGCTCTGTCGGGCTCTGTCGGGCTCTATCGGGCTCTGTCGGGCTCTGTCGGGCTCTACTGGGCCCTGTCGGGCTCTGTCGGGCCCTGTCGGGCCCTGTCGGGCTCTGTCGGGCTCTGTCGGGCTCTGTCGGGCTCTGTCGGGCTCTACTGGGCCCTGTCGGGCTCTGTCAAGCTCTGTCGGGCTCTGTCGGGCTCTGTCGAGCTCTACTGGTCCCTGTCGCGCTCTGTCGGGCTCTGTCGGGCTCTGTCGGGCTCTGTCGGGCTCTACTGGGCCCTGTCGGGCTCTGTCGGGCTCTGTCGGGCTCTGTCGGGCTCTACTGGGCCCTGTCGGGCTCTGTTGGGCTCTGTCGGGCTCTGTCGGGCCCTGTCGGGCTCTGTCGGGCTCTGTCGGGCTCTACTGGGCCCTGTCGGGCTCTGTCGGGCCCTGTCGGGCCCTGTCGGGCTCTGTCGGGCTCTGTCGGGCTCTGTCGGGCCCTGTCGGGCTCTGTCGGGCCCTGTCGGGCCCTGTCGGGCTCTGTCGGGCCCTGTCGGGCTCTGTCGGGCTCTGTCGAGCTCTACTGGGCTCTGTCGGGCTCTGTCGGGCCCTGTCGGGCTCTGTCGGGCCCTGTCGGGCTCTATCAGGCTCTGTCGGGCTCTGTCGGGCTCTACTGGGCCCTGTCGGGCTCTGTCGGGCTCTGTCGGGCCCTGTCGGGCTCTATCGGGCTCTGTCGGGCTCTGTCGGGCTCTACTGGGCCCTGTCGGGCTCTGTCGGGCTCTGTCGTGCTCTGTCGGGCCCTGTCGGGCTCTGTCGGGCCCTGTCGGGCCCTGTCGGGCTTTGTCGGGCTCTGTCGGGCTCTGTCGGGCTGTACTGGGCCCTGTCGGACCCTGTCGGGCTCTGTCGGGCCCTGTCGGGCTCTGTCGGGCCCTGTCGGGCTCTGCCGGGCTCTGTCGGGCTCTGTCGGGCTCTACTGGGCCCTGTCGGGCTCTGTCGGGCTCTGTCGGGCTCTGTCGGGCTCTACTGGGCTCTGTCGGGTTCTGTCGGGTTCTGTCGGGCTCTGTCGGGCCCTGTCGGGCTCTGTCGGGCTCTGTTGGGCTCTGTCGGGCTCTGTCGGGCCCTGTCGGGCCCTGTCGAGCTCTGTCGGGCTCTGTCGGGCCCTGTCGGGCTCTGTCGTGCTCTGTCGGGCTCTGTCGGGCTCTGTCGGGCTCTACTGGGCTCTGTCGGGCTCTGTCGGGCTCTATCGGGCTCTGTCGGGCTCTGTCGGGCTCTACTGGGCCCTGTCGGGCTCTGTCGGGCCCTGTCGGGCCCTGTCGGGCTCTGTCGGGCTCTGTCGGGCTCTGTCGGGCCCTGTCGGGCTCTGTCGGGCTCTGCTGGGCCCTGTCGGGCCCTGTCGGGCCCTGTCGGGCTCTACTGGGCTCTACTGGGCTCTGTCGGGCTCTGTCGGGCTCTACTGGGCCCTGTCGGGCCCTGTCGGGCCCTGTCGGGCTCTGTCGGGCCCTGTCGGGCCCTGTCGGGATCTGTCGGGCTCTGTCGGGCCCTGTCGGGCTCTGTCGGGCTCTGTCGGGCTCTGTCGGGCTCTACTGGGCTCTACTGGGCCCTGTCGGGCTCTGTCGGGCTCTGTCGGGCTCTGTCGGGCTCTACTGGGCCCTGTCGGGCTCTGTCGGGCTCTGTCGGGCTCTACTGGGCCCTGTCGGGCCCTGTCGGGCCCTGTCGGGCTCTGTCGGGCTCTGTCGGGCTCTGTCGGGCTCTACTGGGCTCTACTGTTCCCTGTCGGGCTCTGTCGGGCTCTGTCGGGCTCTGTCGGGCTCTGTCGGGCCCTGTCGGGCTCTGTCGGGGCCTGTCGGGCTCTGTCGGGCTCTGTCGGGCCCTGTCGGGCTCTGTCGGGCTCTGTCGGGCTCTGTCGGGCTCTACTGGGCCCTGTCGGGCTCTGTCGGGCCCTGTCGGGCTCTGTCGGGCTCTGTCGGGCTCTGTCGGGCTCTACTGGGCTCTACTGTTCCCTGTCGGGACCTGTCGGGCTCTGTCGGGCTCTGTCGGGCCCTGTCGGGCCCTGTCGGGCTCTGTCGGGCTCTACTGGGCTCTGTCGGGCTCTGTCGGGCTCTGTCGGGCCCTGTCGGGCCCTGTCGGGCTCTGTCGGGCTCTACTGGTCTCTGTCGGGCTCTGTCGGGCTCTGTCGGGCCCTGTCGGGCTCTGTCGGGTTCTGTCGGACCCTGTCGGGCTCTGTCGTGCTCTGTCGGGCTCTGTCGGGCTCTGTCGGGCTCTACTGGGCTCTGTCGGGCTCTGTCGGGCTCTATCGGGCTCTGTCGGGCTCTGTCGGGCTCTACTGGGCCCTGTCGGGCTCTGTCGGGCCCTGTCGGGCCCTGTCGGGCTCTGTCGGGCTCTGTCGGGCTCTGTCGGGCCCTGTCGGGCTCTGTCGGGCTCTACTGGGCCCTGTCGGGCCCTGTCGGGCCCTGTCGGGCTCTACTGGGCTCTACTGGGCTCTGTCGGGCTCTGTCGGGCTCTACTGGGCCCTGTCGGGCCCTGTCGGGCCCTGTCGGGCTCTGTCGGGCCCTGTCGGGCCCTGTCGGGATCTGTCGGGCTCTGTCGGGCCCTGTCGGGCTCTGTCGGGCTCTGTCGGGCTCTGTCGGGCTCTACTGGGCTCTACTGGGCCCTGTCGGGCTCTGTCGGGCTCTGTCGGGCTCTGTCGGGCTCTACTGGGCCCTGTCGGGCTCTGTCGGGCTCTGTCGGGCTCTGTCGGGCCCTGTCGGGCTCTGTCGGGCTCTACTGGTCTCTGTCGGGCTCTGTCGGGCTCTGTCGGGCTCTGTCGGGCTCTGTCGGGCTCTACTGGGCTCTGTCGGGCTCTGTCGGGCCCTGTCTGGCTCTGTCGGGCTCTGTCGGGCCCTGTCGGGCTCTGTCGGGCTCTACTGGGCTCTGTCGGGCCCTGTCGGGCTCTGTCGGGCTCTGTCGGGCCCTGTCGGGCCCTGTCGGGCTCTGTCGGGCTCTACTGGGCCCTGTCGGGCCCTGTCGGGCTCTGTCGGGATTTGTCAAGCTCTACTGGGCTCTCTCGGGCTCTGTCGGGCTCTGTCGGGCCCTGTCGGGCTCTGTCGGGCTCTGTCGGGCTCTACTGGGCCCTGTCGGGCTCTGTCGGGCCCTGTCGGGCTCTGTCGGGCTCTGTCGGGCTCTGTCAGGCTCTGTCGGGCCCTGTCGGGCTCTACTGGGCCCTGTCGGGCCCTGTCGGGCTTTGTCGGGCTCTGTCGGGCTCTGTCGGGCTCTGTCGGGCTCTACTGGGCCCTGTCGGGCTCTGTCGGGCTCTGTCGGGCCCTGTCGGGCTCTGTCGGGACCTGTCGGGCTCTGTCGGGCTCTGTCGGGCCCTGTCGGGCTCTGTCGGGCCCTGTCGGGCCCTGTCGGGCTCTGTCGGGCTCTGTCGGGCTCTACTGGGCCCTGTCGGGCCCTGTCGGGCCCTGTCGGGCTCTGTCGGGCTCTACTGGGCCCTGTCGGGCTCTGTCGGGCCCTCTCGGGCTCTGTCGGGCTCTATCGGGCTCTGTCGGGCTCTACTGGGCTCTACTGTTCCCTGTCGGGCCCTGTCGGGCTCTGTCGGGCCCTGTCGGGCTCTGTCGGGCTCTACTGGGCTCTACTGTTCCCTGTCGGGCGCTGTCGGGCTCTGTCGGGCTCTGTCGGGCTCTGTCGGGCTCTACTGAGCCCTGTCGGGCTCTGTCGGGCCCTGTCGGGCCCTGTCGGGCCCTGTCGGGCTCTGTCGGGTTCTGTCGGGCTCTGTCGGGCTCTGTCGGGCCCTGTCGGGCCCTGTCGGGCTCTGTCGGGCTCTGTCGGGCACTACTGGGCCCTGTCGGGCCCTGTCGGGCTCTGTCGGGCTCTGTCGGGCTCTGTCGGTCTCTACTGGGCTCTACTGTTCCCTGTCGGGCCCTGTCGGGCTCTGTCGGGCCCTGTCGGGCTCTGTCGGGCCCTGTCGGGCTCTACTGGGCTCTGTCGGGCTCTGTCGGGCTCTGTCGGGCCCTGTCGGGCTCTGTCGGGCTGTGTCGGGCCCTGTCGGGCTCTGTCGGGCTCTGTCGGGCTCTGTCGGGCTCTGTCGGGCTCTACTGTGCTCTGTCGGGCTCTGTCGGGCCCTGTCGGGCTCTGTCGGGCTCTGTCGGGCTCTGTCGGGCTCTACTGGGCTCTACTGTTCCCTGTCGGGCCCTGTCGGGCTCTGTCGGGCTCTGTCGGGCCCTGTCGGGCCCTGTCGGGCTCTGTCGGGCTCTACTGGGCTCTGTCGGGCTCTGTCGGGCCCTGTCGGGCTCTGTCGGGCCCTGTCGGGCCCTGTCGGGCTCTGTCGGGCTCTACTGCTCTCTGTCGGGCTCTGTCGGGCTCTGTCGGGCCCTGTCGGGCTCTGTCGGGCTCTGTCGGGCCCTGTCGGGCTCTGTCGGGCTCTGTCGGGCCCTGTCGGGCTCTGTCGGGCCCTGTCGGGCCCTGTCGGGCTCTGTCGGGCTCTGTCGGGCTCTACTGGGCCCTGTCGGGCCCTGTCGGGCCCTCTCGGGCTCTGTCGGGCTCTGTCGGGCTCTGTCGGGCTCTACTGGGCTCTACTGTTCCCTGTCGGGCCCTGTCGGGCTCTGTCGGGCCCTGTCGGGCTCTGTCGGGCTCTGTCGGGCTCTACTGGGCTCTACTGTTCCCTGTCGGGCCCTGTCGGGCTCTGTCGGGCTCTGTCGGGCTCTGTCGGGCTCTACTGAGTCCTGTCGGGCTCTGTCGGGCTCTGTCGGGCTCTGTCGGGCCCTGTCGGGCCCTGTCGGGCTCTGTCGGGTTCTGTCGGGCTCTGTCGGGCTCTGTCGGGCCCTGTCGGGCTCTGTCGGGCTCTGTCGGGCTCTGTCGGGCTCTACTGGGCCCTGTCGGGCCCTGTCGGGCCCTGTCGGGCTCTGTCGGGCTCTGTCGGGCTCTGTCGGGCTCTACTGGGCTCTACTGTTCCCTGTCGGGCTCTGTCGGGCTCTGTCGGGCTCTGTCGGGCCCTGTCGGGCTCTGTCGGGCTCTGTCGGGCTCTACTGGTCTCTGTCGGGCTCTGTCGGGCTCTGTCGGGCCCTGTCGGGCTCTGTCGGGTTCTGTCGGACCCTGTCGGGCTCTGTCGTGCTCTGTCGGGCTCTGTCGGGCTCTGTCGGGCTCTACTGGGCTCTGTCGGGCTCTGTCGGGCTCTGTCGGGCTCTATCGGGCTCTGTCGGGCTCTGTCGGGCTCTACTGGGCCCTGTCGGGCTCTGTCGGGCCCTGTCGGCCCTGTCGGGCTCTGTCGGGCTCTGTCGGGCTCTGTCGGGCCCTGTCGGGCTCTGTCGGGCTCTACTGGGCCCTGTCGGGCTCTGTCAAGCTCTGTCGGGCTCTGTCGGGCTCTGTCGAGCTCTACTGGTCCCTGTCGCGCTCTGTCGGGCTCTGTCGGGCTCTGTCGGGCTCTGTCGGGCTCTACTGGGCCCTGTCGGGCTCTGTCGGGCTCTGTCGGGCTCTGTCGGGCTCTGTCGGGCTCTACTGGGCCCTGTCGGCTCTGTTGGGCTCTGTCGGGCTCTGTCGGGCCCTGTCGGGCTCTGTCGGGCTCTGTCGGGCTCTACTGGGCCCTGTCGGGCTCTGTCGGGCCCTGTCGGGCCCTGTCGGGCTCTGTCGGGCTCTGTCGGGCTCTGTCGGGCCCTGTCGGGCTCTGTCGGGCCCTGTCGGGCCCTGTCGGGCTCTGTCGGGCCCTGTCGGGCTCTGTCGGGCTCTGTCGAGCTCTACTGGGCTCTGTCGGGCTCTGTCGGGCCCTGTCGGGCTCTGTCGGGCCCTGTCGGGCTCTATCAGGCTCTGTCGGGCTCTGTCGGGCTCTACTGGGCCCTGTCGGGCTCTGTCGGGCTCTGTCGGGCCCTGTCGGGCTCTATCGGGCTCTGTCGGGCTCTGTCGGGCTCTACTGGGCCCTGTCGGGCTCTGTCGGGCTCTGTCGTGCTCTGTCGGGCCCTGTCGGGCTCTGTCGGGCCCTGTCGGGCCCTGTCGGGCTTTGTCGGGCTCTGTCGGCTCTGTCGGGCTGTACTGGGCCCTGTCGGACCCTGTCGGGCTCTGTCGGGCCCTGTCGGGCTCTGTCGGGCCCTGTCGGGCTCTGCCGGGCTCTGTCGGGCTCTGTCGGGCTCTACTGGGCCCTGTCGGGCTCTGTCGGGCTCTGTCGGGCTCTGTCGGGCTCTACTGGGCTCTGTCGGGTTCTGTCGGGTTCTGTCGGGCTCTGTCGGGCCCTGTCGGGCTCTGTCGGGCTCTGTTGGGCTCTGTCGGGCTCTGTCGGGCCCTGTCGGGCCCTGTCGAGCTCTGTCGGGCTCTGTCGGGCCCTGTCGGGCTCTGTCGGGCCTGTTGGGCCCTGTCGGGCTCTGTCGGGCTCTGTCCGGGCCCTGTCGGGCCCTGTCGGGCCCTGTCGGGCTCTGTCGGGCTCTGTCGCGCCCTGTCGGGCCCTGTCGGGCTTTGTCGGGCTCTGTTCGGGCTCTACTGGGCCCTGTCGGGCCCTGTCGGGCCCTGTCGGGCCCTGTTGGGCTCTGTCGGGCTCTGTCGAGCTCTACTGGGCCCCTGTCGGGCTCTGTCGGGCCCTGTCGGCTCTGTCGGGCTCTGTCGAGCTCTACTGGGCTCTGTCGGGCTCTGTCGGGTTCTGTCGGGCTCTGTCGGGCTCTGTCGGGCCCTGTCGGGCCCTGTCGGGCTCTGTCGGGCTCTGTCGGGCACTACTGGGCCCTGTCGGGCCCTGTCGGGCTCTGTCGGGCTCTGTCGGGCTCTGTCGGTCTCTACTGGGCTCTACTGTTCCCTGTCGGGCCCTGTCGGGCTCTGTCGGGCCCTGTCGGGCTCTGTCGGGCCCTGTCGGGCTCTACTGGGCTCTGTCGGGCTCTGTCGGGCTCTGTCGGGCCTGTCGGGCTCTGTCGGGGCTGTGTCGGGCCCTGTCGGGCTCTGTCGGGCTCTGTCGGGCTCTGTCGGGCTCTGTCGGGCTCTACTGTGCTCTGTCGGGCTCTGTCGGGCCCTGTCGGGCTCTGTCGGGCTCTGTCGGGCTCTGTCGGGCTCTACTGGGCTCTACTGTTCCCTGTCGGGCCCTGTCGGGCTCTGTCGGGCTCTGTCGGGCCCTGTCGGGCCCTGTCGGGCTCTGTCGGGCTCTACTGGGCTCTGTCGGGCTCTGTCGGGCCCTGTCGGGCTCTGTCGGCCCTGTCGGGCCCTGTCGGGCTCTGTCGGGCTCTACTGCTCTCTGTCGGGCTCTGTCGGGCTCTGTCGGGCCCTGTCGGGCTCTGTCGGGCTCTGTCGGGCCCTGTCGGGCTCTGTCGGGCTCTGTCGGGCCCTGTCGGGCTCTGTCGGGCCCTGTCGGGCCCTGTCGGGCTCTGTCGGGCTCTGTCGGGGCTCTACTGGGCCCTGTCGGGCCCTGTCGGGCCCTCTCGGGCTCTGTCGGGCTCTGTCGGGCTCTGTCGGGCTCTACTGGCTCTACTGTTCCCTGTCGGGCCCTGTCGGGCTCTGTCGGGCCCTGTCGGGCTCTGTCGGGCTCTGTCGGGCTCTACTGGGCTCTACTGTTCCCTGTCGGGCCCTGTCGGGCTCTGTCGGGCTCTGTCGGGCTCTGTCGGGCTCTACTGAGTCCTGTCGGGCTCTGTCGGGCTCTGTCGGGCTCTGTCGGGCCCTGTCGGGCCCTGTCGGGCTCTGTCGGGTTCTGTCGGGCTCTGTCGGGCTCTGTCGGGCCCTGTCGGGCTCTGTCGGGCTCTGTCGGGCTCTGTCGGGCTCTACTGGGCCCTGTCGGGCCCTGTCGGGCCCTGTCGGGCTCTGTCGGGCTCTGTCGGGCTCTGTCGGGCTCTACTGGGCTCTACTGTTCCCTGTCGGGCTCTGTCGGGCTCTGTCGGGCTCCTTTCGGGCCCTGTCGGGCTCTGTCGGGCTCTGTCGGGCTCTACTGGTCTCTGTCGGGCTCTGTCGGGCTCTGTCGGGCCCTGTCGGGCTCTGTCGGGTTCTGTCGGACCCTGTCGGGCTCTGTCGTGCTCTGTCGGGCTCTGTCGGGCTCTGTCGGGCTCTACTGGGCTCTGTCGGGCTCTGTCGGGCTCTGTCGGGCTCTATCGGGCTCTGTCGGGCTCTGTCGGGCTCTACTGGGCCCTGTCGGGCTCTGTCGGGCCCTGTCGGGCCCTGTCGGGCTCTGTCGGGCTCTGTCGGGCTCTGTCGGGCCCTGTCGGGCTCTGTCGGGCTCTACTGGGCCCTGTCGGGCTCTGTCAAGCTCTGTCGGGCTCTGTCGGGCTCTGTCGAGCTCTACTGGTCCCTGTCGGGCTCTGTCGGGCTCTGTCGGGCTCTGTCGGGCTCTGTCGGGCTCTACTGGGCCCTGTCGGGCTCTGTCGGCTCTGTCGGGCTCTGTCGGGCTCTACTGGGCCCTGTCGGGCTCTGTTGGGCTCTGTCGGGCTCTGTCGGGCCCTGTCGGGCTCTGTCGGGCTCTGTCGGGCTCTACTGGGCCCTGTCGGGCTCTGTCGGGCCCCTGTCGGGCCCTGTCGGGCTCTGTCGGGCTCTGTCGGGCTCTGTCGGGCCCTGTCGGGCTCTGTCGGGCCCTGTCGGGCCTGTCGGGCTCTGTCGGGCCCTGTCGGGCTCTGTCGGGCTCTGTCGAGCTCTACTGGGCTCTGTCGGGCTCTGTCGGGCCCTGTCGGGCTCTGTCGGGCCCTGTCGGGCTCTATCAGGCTCTGTCGGGCTCTGTCGGGCTCTACTGGGCCCTGTCGGGCTCTGTCGGGCTCTGTCGGGCCCTGTCGGGCTCTATCGGGCTCTGTCGGGCTCTGTCGGG
Organism: Caloenas nicobarica; assembly: GCF_036013445.1. Lineage (NCBI taxonomy): Eukaryota > Metazoa > Chordata > Aves > Columbiformes > Columbidae > Caloenas > Caloenas nicobarica. Next base: position 51,581 of record NW_027017300.1, on the reverse strand, counting down.
CTCTACTGGGCCCTGTCGGGCTCTGTCGGGCTCTGTCGTGCTCTGTCGGGCCCTGTCGGGCTCTGTCGGGCCCTGTCGGGCCCTGTCGGGCTTTGTCGGGCTCTGTCGGGCTCTGTCGGGCTGTACTGGGCCCTGTCGGACCCTGTCGGGCTCTGTCGGGCCCTGTCGGGCTCTGTCGGGCCTGTCGGGCTCTGCCGGGCTCTGTCGGGCTCTGTCGGGCTCTACTGGGCCCTGTCGGGCTCTGTCGGGCTCTGTCGGGCTCTGTCGGGCTCTACTGGGCTCTGTCGGGTTCTGTCGGTTCTGTCGGGCTCTGTCGGGCTCTGTCGGGCTCTGTTGGGCTCTGTCGGGCTCTGTCGGGCCCTGTCGGGCCCTGTCGAGCTCTGTCGGGCTCTGTCGGGCCCTGTCGGGCTCTGTCGGGCCTGTTGGGCCCTGTCGGGCTCTGTCGGGCTCTGTCGGGCCCTGTCGGGCCCTGTCGGACTCTGTCGGGCTCTGTCGGGCTCTGTCGGGCTCTGTCGGGTTCTACTGGGCTCTACTGGGCCCTGTCGGGCTCTGTCGGGCTCTGTCGGGCTCTGTCGGGCCCTGTCGGGCTCTGTCGGGCTCGGTCGGGCCCTGTCGGGCCCTGTCGGGCCCTGTCGGGCTCTGTCGGGCTCTGTCGCGCCCTGTCGGGCCCTGTCGGGCTTTGTCGGGCTCTGTCGGGCTCTACTGGGCCCTGTCGGGCCCTGTCGGGCCCTGTCGGGCCCTGTTGGGCTCTGTCGGGCTCTGTCGAGCTCTACTGGGCCCTGTCGGGCTCTGTCGGGCCCTGTCGGGCTCTGTCGGGCTCTGTCGAGCTCTACTGGGCTCTGTCGGGCTCTGTCGGGCCCTGTCGGGCTCTGTCGGGCCCTGTCGGGCTCTATCGGGCTCTGTCGGGCTCTGTCGGGCTCTACTGGGCCCTGTCGGGCTCTGTCGGGCTCTGTCGGGCTCTGTCGGGCCCTGTCGGGCTCTGTCGGGCCCTGTCGGGCCCTGTCGGGCTTTGTCGGGCTCTGTCGGGCTCTGTCGGGCTGTACTGGGCCCTGTCGGGCTCTGTCGGGCTCTGTCGGGCCCTGTCGGGCTCTGTCGCGCCCTGTCGGGCTCTGCCGGGCTCTGTCGGGCTCTGTTGGGCTCTACTGGGCCCTGTCGGGCTCTGTCGGGTTCTGTCGGGCTCTACTGGGCTCTGTCGGGTTCTGTCGGGTTCTGTCGGGCTCTGTCGGGCCCTGTCGGGCTCTGTCGGGCTCTGTTGGGCTCTGTCGGGCTCTGTCGGGCCCTGTCGGGCTCTGTCGAGCTCTGTCGGGCTCTTTCGGGCTCTGTCGGGCCCTGTCGGGCTCTGTCGAGCTCTGTCGAGCTCTGTCGGGTTCTACTGGGCTCTACTGGGCCCTGTCGGGCTCTGTCGGGCTCTGTCGGGCTCTGTCGGGCTCTCTCGGGGTCTGTCGGGCCCTGTCGGGCTCTGTCGGGCTCGGTCGGGCCCTGTCGGGCTCTGTCGGGCACTGTCGGGCTCTGTCGGGCTCTACTGGGCTCTGTCGGGCCCTGTCGGGCCCTGTCGGGCTCTGTCGGGCTCTGTCGGGCCCTGTCGGGCCCTGTCGGGCTTTGTCGGGCTCTGTCGGGCTCTACTGGGCCCTGTCGGGCCCTGTCGGGCCCTGTCGGGCCCTGTCGGACTCTGTCGGGCTCTGTCGAGCTCTACTGGGCTCTGTCGGGCTCTGTCGGGTTCTGTCGGGCTCTGTCGGGCTCTGTCGGGCCCTGTCGGGCTCTGTCGGGCTCTGTCGGGCTCTGTCGGGCCCTGTTGGGCCCTGTCGGGCTCTGTCGGGCTCTGTCGGGCCCTGTCGGGCTCTGTCGGGCTCTACTGGGCCCTGTCGGGCTCTGTCGGGCCCTGTCGGGCCCTGTCGGGCTCTGTCGGGCTCTGTCGAGCTCTACTGGGCTCTGTCGGGCTCTGTCGGGCCCTGTCGGGCTCTGTCGGGCTCTGGCGGGATCTGGCGGGCTCTGTCGGGCTCTACTGTTCCCTGTCGGGCCCTGTCGGGCTCTGTCGGGCTCTGTCGGGCCCTGTCGGGCCCTGTCGATCTCTGTCGGGCCCTGTCGGGCCCTGTCGGGCTCTACTGGTCTCTGTCAAGCTCTGTCGGGCCCTGTCGGGCCCTGTCGGGCTCTGTCGGGCTCTGTCGTGCCCTGTCGGGCTCTGTCGGGCTCTGTCGGGCTGTACTGGGCCCTGTCGGGCTCTGTCGGGCTCTGTCGGGCCCTGTCGGGCTCTGTCGCGCCCTGTCGGGCTCTGCCGGGCTCTGTCGGGCTCTGTTGGGCTCTACTGGGCCCTGTCGGGCTCTGTCGGGTTCTGTCGGGCTCTACTGGGCTCTGTCGGGTTCTGTCGGGTTCTGTCGGGCTCTGTCGGGCCCTGTCGGGCTCTGTCGGGCTCTGTTGGGCTCTGTCGGGCTCTGTCGGGCCCTGTCGGGCTCTGTCGAGCTCTGTCGGGCTCTGTCGGGCTCTGTCGGGCCCTGTCGGGCCCTGTCGGGCCCTGTCGGGCTCTGTCGGACTCTGTCGGGCTCTGTCGGGCTCTGTCGGGTTCTACTGGGCTCTACTGGGCCCTGTCGGGCTCTGTCGGGCTCTGTCGGGCTCTGTCGGGCTCTCTCGGGGTCTGTCGGGCCCTGTCGGGCTCTGTCGGGCTCGGTCGGGCCCTGTCGGGCTCTGTCGGGCACTGTCGGGCTCTGTCGGGCTCTACTGGGCTCTGTCGGGCCCTGTCGGGCCCTGTCGGGCTCTGTCGGGCTCTGTCGGGCCCTGTCGGGCCCTGTCGGGCTTTGTCGGGCTCTGTCGGGCTCTACTGGGCCCTGTCGGGCCCTGTCGGGCCCTGTCGGGCCCTGTCGGACTCTGTCGGGCTCTGTCGAGCTCTACTGGGCTCTGTCGGGCTCTGTCGGGTTCTGTCGGGCTCTGTCGGGCTCTGTCGGGCCCTGTCGGGCTCTGTCGGGCTCTGTCGGGCTCTGTCGGGCCCTGTTGGGCCCTGTCGGGCTCTGTCGGGCTCTGTCGGGCCCTGTCGGGCTCTGTCGGGCTCTACTGGGCCCTGTCGGGCTCTGTCGGGCCCTGTCGGGCCCTGTCGGGCTCTGTCGGGCTCTGTCGAGCTCTACTGGGCTCTGTCGGGCTCTGTCGGGCCCTGTCGGGCTCTGTCGGGCTCTGGCGGGATCTGGCGGGCTCTGTCGGGCTCTACTGTTCCCTGTCGGGCCCTGTCGGGCTCTGTCGGGCTCTGTCGGGCCCTGTCGGGCCCTGTCGATCTCTGTCGGGCCCTGTCGGGCCCTGTCGGGCTCTACTGGTCTCTGTCAAGCTCTGTCGGGCCCTGTCGGGCCCTGTCGGGCTCTGTCGGGCTCTGTCGTGCCCTGTCGGGCTCTGTCGGGCTCTGTCGGGCTGTACTGGGCCCTGTCGGGCTCTGTCGGGCTCTGTCGGGCCCTGTCGGGCTCTGTCGGGCCCTGTCGGGCTCTGCCGGGCTCTGTCGGGCTCTGTCGGGCTCTACTGGGCCCTGTCGGGCTCTGTCGGGTTCTGTCGGGTTCTGTCGGGTTCTGTCGGGTTCTGTCGGGCTCTGTCGGGCCCTGTCGGGCTCTGTCGGGCTCTGTTGGGCTCTGTCGGGCTCTGTCGGGCCCTGTCGGGCTCTGTCGAGCTCTGTCGGGCTCTGTCGGGCCCTGTCGGGCCCTGTCAGGCCCTGTCGGGCCCTGTCGGGACCTGTCGGACTCTGTCGGGCTCTGTCGGGCTCTGTCGGGTTCTACTGGGCTCTACTGGGCCCTGTCGGGCTCTGTCGGGCTCTGTCGGGCTCTGTCGGGCTCTGTCGGGGTCTGTCGGGCCCTGTCGGGCTCTGTCGGGCTCGGTCGGGCCCTGTCGGGCTCTGTCGGGCACTGTCGGGCTCTGTCGGGCTCTACTGGGCTCTGTCGGGCTCTGTCGGGCCCTGTCGGGCCCTGTCGGGCTCTGTCGGGCTCTGTCGGGCCCTGTCGGGCCCTGTCGGGCTTTGTCGGGCTCTGTCGGGCTCTACTGGGCCCTGTCGGGCCCTGTCGGGCCCTGTCGGGCCCTGTCGGACTCTGTCGGGCTCTGTCGAGCTCTACTGGGCTCTGTCGGGCTCTGTCGGGCCCTGTCGGGCTCTGTCAGGCTCTGTCGGGCTCTGTCGGGATCTACTGGGCCCTGTCGGGCTCTGTCGGGCTCTGTCGGGCTCTGTCGGGCCCTGTCGGGCCCTGTCGGGCTCTGTCGGGTTCTGTCGGGCCCTGTCGGGCCCTGTCGGTCTCTGTCGGGCTCTACTGGGCCCTGTCGGGCTCTGTCGGGCCCTGTCGGGCCCTGTCGGGCTCTGTCGGGCTCTGTCGAGCTCTACTGGGCTCTGTCGGGCTCTGTCGGGCCCTGTCGGGCTCTGTCGGGCTCTGGCGGGATCTGGCGGCTCTGTCGGGCTCTACTGTTCCCTGTCGGGCCCTGTCGGGCTCTGTCGGGCTCTGTCGGGCCCTGTCGGGCCCTGTCGATCTCTGTCGGGCCCTGTCGGGCCCTGTCGGGCTCTACTGGTCTCTGTCAAGCTCTGTCGGGCCCTGTCGGGCCCTGTCGGGCTCTGTCGGGCTCTGTCGTGCCCTGTCGGGCTCTGTCGGGCTCTGTCGGTCTCTGTTCGGGCTCTACTGGGTCCTGTCGGGCCCTGTCGGGCCCTGTCGGGCTCTGTCGGGCTCTGTCGAGCTCTACTGGGCTCTGTCGGGCTCTGTCGGGCCCTGTCGGGCTCTGTCGGGCCCTGTCGGGCTCTGTCGGGCTCTGTCGGGCTCTGTCGGGCTCTACTGGGCCCTGTCGGGCTCTGTCGGGCTCTGTCGGGCTCCGTCGGGCCCTGTCGGGCTCTGTCGGGCTCTACTGGGCCCTGTCGGGCTCTGTCGGGCCCTGTCGGGCCCTGTCGGGCTCTGTCGGGCTCTGTCGAGCTCTACTGGGCTCTGTCGGGCTCTATCGGGCCCTGTCGGGCTCTGTCGGGCTCTGTCGGGCTCTGGCGGGTTCTGTCGGGCCCTGTCGGGCCCTGTCGGGCTCTGTCGGGCTCTGTCGGGCTCTGTCAGGCCCTGTCGGGCTCTGTCGGGCCCTGTCGGGCCCTGTCGGGCTTTGTCGGGCCCTGTCGGGCCCTGTCGGGCTTTGTCGGGCTCTGTCGGGCTCTGTCGGGCTCTGTCGGGCCCTGTCGGGCTCTGTCGGGCTCTGTCGGGCTCTACTGGGCTCTGTCGGGCTCTGTCGGGTTCTGTCGGGCTCTGTCGGGCCCTGTCGGGCCCTGTCGGGCTCTGTCGGGCTCTGTCGGGCCCTGTCGGGCCCTGTCCGGCTCTGTCGGGCTCTGTCGGGCCCTGTCGGGCTCTGTCGGGCTCTGTCGGGCCCTGTCGGGCTCTGTCGGGCTCTGTCGGGCTCTGTCGGGCTCTACTGGTCTCTGTCGGGCCCTGTCGGGCCCTGTCGGGCTCTGTCGGGCTCTGTCGGGCCCTGTCGGGCTCTGTCGGGCTCTGTCGGGCTCTACTGGGCCCTGTCGGGCTCTGTCGGGCCCTGTCGGGCCCTGTCGGGCTCTGTCGGGCTCTACTGGGCCCTGTCGGGCCCTGTCGGGCTCTGTCGGGCTCTGTCGAGCTCTACTGGGCTCTGTCGGGCTCTGTCGGGCCCTGTCGGGCTCTGTCGGGCTCTGTCGGGCTCTGTTGGGCTCTACTGGGCCCTGTCGGGCTCTGTCGGGCTCTGTCGGGCCCTGTCGGGCCCTGTCGGGCTCTGTCGGGCTCTGTCGGGCTGTGTCGGGCCCTGTCGGGCCCTGTCGGGCTCTGTCGGGCTCTGTCGGGCTCTGTCGGGCCCTGTCGGGCTCTGTCGGGCTCTACTGGGCCCTGTCGGGCCCTGTCGAGCTCTGTCGGGCTCTGTCGGGCTCTTTCGGGCTCTGTCGGGCTCTACTGGGCTCTGTCGGGCTCTGTCGGGTTCTGTCGGGCTCTGTCGGGCTCTGTCAGGCCCTGTCGGGCCCTGTCGGGCTCTGTCGGGCTCTGTCGGGCTCTGTCGGGCTCTACTGGGCTCTGTCGGGTTCTACTGGGCTCTACTGGGCCCTGTCGGGCTCTGTCGGGCTCTACTGGGCTCTGTCGGGCTCGGTCGGGCCCTGTCGGGCTCTGTCAAGCTCTGTCGGGCTCTGTCGGGCTCTGTCGGGCTGTACTGGTCTCTGTCGGGCCCTGTCGGGCTCTGTCGGGCTCTGTCGGGCTCTGTCGGGCTCTGTCGGGCCCTGTCGGGCTCTGTCGGGCTCTACTGGGCCCTGTCGGGCTCTGTCAAGCTCTGTCGGGCTCTGTCGGGCTCTGTCGGGCTCTACTGGGCCCTGTCGCGCTCTGTCAAGCTCTGTCGGGCTCTGTCGGGCTCTGTCGGGCTCTACTGGGCCCTGTCGGGCTCTGTCGGGCTCTGTCGGGCTCTGTCGGGCTCTGTCGGGCTCTACTGGGCCCTGTCGGGCTCTGTCGGGCTCTGTCGGGCTCGGTCGGGCTCTGTCGGGCCCTGTCGGGCTCTGTCGGGCTCTGTCGGGCTCTACTGGGCCCTGTCGGGCTCTGTCGGGCCCTGTCGGGCCCTGTCGGGCTCTGTCGGGCTCTGTCGGGCTCTGTCGGGCCCTGTCGGGCTCTGTCGGGCTCTACTGGGCCCTGTCGGGCCCTGTCGGGCCCTGTCGGGCTCTGTCGGGCCCTGTCGGGCTCTGTCGGGCTCTGTCGAGCTCTACTGGGCTCTGTCGGGCTCTGTCGGGCCCTGTCGGGCCCTGTCGGGCCCTGTCGAGCTCTGTCGGGCTCTGTCGGGCCCTGTCGGGCTCTGTCGGGCCTGTTGGGCCCTGTCGGGCTCTGTCGGGCTCTGTCGGGCCCTGTCGGGCCCTGTCGGACTCTGTCGGGCTCTGTCGGGCTCTGTCGGGCTCTGTCGGGTTCTACTGGGCTCTACTGGGCCCTGTCGGGCTCTGTCGGGCTCTGTCGGGCTCTGTCGGGCCCTGTCGGGCTCTGTCGGGCTCGGTCGGGCCCTGTCGGGCCCTGTCGGGCCCTGTCGGGCTCTGTCGGGCTCTGTCGCGCCCTGTCGGGCCCTGTCGGGCTTTGTCGGGCTCTGTCGGGCTCTACTGGGCCCTGTCGGGCCCTGTCGGGCCCTGTCGGGCCCTGTTGGGCTCTGTCGGGCTCTGTCGAGCTCTACTGGGCCCTGTCGGGCTCTGTCGGGCCCTGTCGGGCTCTGTCGGGCTCTGTCGAGCTCTACTGGGCTCTGTCGGGCTCTGTCGGGCCCTGTCGGGCTCTGTCGGGCCCTGTCGGGCTCTATCGGGCTCTGTCGGGCTCTGTCGGGCTCTACTGGGCCCTGTCGGGCTCTGTCGGGCTCTGTCGGGCTCTGTCGGGCCCTGTCGGGCTCTGTCGGGCCCTGTCGGGCCCTGTCGGGCTTTGTCGGGCTCTGTCGGGCTCTGTCGGGCTGTACTGGGCCCTGTCGGGCTCTGTCGGGCTCTGTCGGGCCCTGTCGGGCTCTGTCGCGCCCTGTCGGGCTCTGCCGGGCTCTGTCGGGCTCTGTCGGGCTCTACTGGGCCCTGTCGGGCTCTGTCGGGTTCTGTCGGGCTCTACTGGGCTCTGTCGGGTTCTGTCGGGTTCTGTCGGGCTCTGTCGGGCCCTGTCGGGCTCTGTCGGGCTCTGTTGGGCTCTGTCGGGCTCTGTCGGGCCCTGTCGGGCTCTGTCGAGCTCTGTCGGGCTCTGTCGGGCTCTGTCGGGCCCTGTCGGGCCCTGTCGGGCCCTGTCGGGCTCTGTCGGACTCTGTCGGGCTCTGTCGGGCTCTGTCGGGTTCTACTGGGCTCTACTGGGCCCTGTCGGGCTCTGTCGGGCTCTGTCGGGCTCTGTCGGGCTCTCTCGGGGTCTGTCGGGCCCTGTCGGGCTCTGTCGGGCTCGGTCGGGCCCTGTCGGGCTCTGTCGGGCACTGTCGGGCTCTGTCGGGCTCTACTGGGCTCTGTCGGGCCCTGTCGGGCCCTGTCGGGCTCTGTCGGGCTCTGTCGGGCCCTGTCGGGCCCTGTCGGGCTTTGTCGGGCTCTGTCGGGCTCTACTGGGCCCTGTCGGGCCCTGTCGGGCCCTGTCGGGCCCTGTCGGACTCTGTCGGGCTCTGTCGAGCTCTACTGGGCTCTGTCGGGCTCTGTCGGGTTCTGTCGGGCTCTGTCGGGCTCTGTCGGGCCCTGTCGGGCTCTGTCGGGCTCTGTCGGGCTCTGTCGGGCCCTGTTGGGCCCTGTCGGGCTCTGTCGGGCTCTGTCGGGCCCTGTCGGGCTCTGTCGGGCTCTACTGGGCCCTGTCGGGCTCTGTCGGGCCCTGTCGGGCCCTGTCGGGCTCTGTCGGGCTCTGTCGAGCTCTACTGGGCTCTGTCGGGCTCTGTAGGGCCCTGTCGGGCTCTGTCGGGCTCTGGCGGGATCTGGCGGGCTCTGTCGGGCTCTACTGTTCCCTGTCGGGCCCTGTCGGGCTCTGTCGGGCTCTGTCGGGCCCTGTCGGGCCCTGTCGATCTCTGTCGGGCCCTGTCGGGCCCTGTCGGGCTCTACTGGTCTCTGTCAAGCTCTGTCGGGCCCTGTCGGGCCCTGTCGGGCTCTGTCGGGCTCTGTCGTGCCCTGTCGGGCTCTGTCGGGCTCTGTCGGGCTGTACTGGGCCCTGTCGGGCTCTGTCGGGCTCTGTCGGGCCCTGTCGGGCTCTGTCGGGCCCTGTCGGGCTCTGCCGGGCTCTGTCGGGCTCTGTCGGGCTCTACTGGGCCCTGTCGGGCTCTGTCGGGTTCTGTCGGGTTCTGTCGGGTTCTGTCGGGTTCTGTCGGGTTCTGTCGGGCTCTGTCGGGCCCTGTCGGGCTCTGTCGGGCTCTGTTGGGCTCTGTCGGGCTCTGTCGGGCCCTGTCGGGCTCTGTCGAGCTCTGTCGGGCTCTGTCGGGCCCTGTCGGGCCCTGTCGGGCCCTGTCGGGCCCTGTCGGGACCTGTCGGACTCTGTCGGGCTCTGTCGGGCTCTGTCGGGTTCTACTGGGCTCTACTGGGCCCTGTCGGGCTCTGTCGGGCTCTGTCGGGCTCTGTCGGGCTCTGTCGGGGTCTGTCGGGCCCTGTCGGGCTCTGTCGGGCTCGGTCGGGCCCTGTCGGGCTCTGTCGGGCACTGTCGGGCTCTGTCGGGCTCTACTGGGCTCTGTCGGGCTCTGTCGGGCCCTGTCGGGCCCTGTCGGGCTCTGTCGGGCTCTGTCGGGCCCTGTCGGGCCCTGTCGGGCTTTGTCGGGCTCTGTCGGGCTCTACTGGGCCCTGTCGGGCCCTGTCGGGCCCTGTCGGGCCCTGTCGGACTCTGTCGGGCTCTGTCGAGCTCTACTGGGCTCTGTCGGGCTCTGTCGGGCCCTGTCGGGCTCTGTCAGGCTCTGTCGGGCTCTGTCGGGATCTACTGGGCCCTGTCGGGCTCTGTCGGGCTCTGTCGGGCTCTGTCGGGCCCTGTCGGGCCCTGTCGGGCTCTGTCGGGCTCTGTCGGGCCCTGTCGGTCTCTGTCGGGCTCTACTGGGCCCTGTCGGGCTCTGTCGGGCCCTGTCGGGCCCTGTCGGGCTCTGTCGGGCTCTGTCGAGCTCTACTGGGCTCTGTCGGGCTCTGTCGGGCCCTGTCGGGCTCTGTCGGGCTCTGGCGGGATCTGGCGGGCTCTGTCGGGCTCTACTGTTCCCTGTCGGGCCCTGTCGGGCTCTGTCGGGCTCTGTCGGGCCCTGTCGGGCCCTGTCGATCTCTGTCGGGCCCTGTCGGGCCCTGTCGGGCTCTACTGGTCTCTGTCAAGCTCTGTCGGGCCCTGTCGGGCCCTGTCGGGCTCTGTCGGGCTCTGTCGTGCCCTGTCGGGCTCTGTCGGGCTCTGTCGGTCTCTGTTCGGGCTCTACTGGGTCCTGTCGGGCCCTGTCGGGCCCTGTCGGGCTCTGTCGGGCTCTGTCGAGCTCTACTGGGCTCTGTCGGGCTCTGTCGGGCCCTGTCGGGCTCTGTCGGGCCCTGTCGGGCTCTGTCGGGCTCTGTCGGGCTCTGTCGGGCTCTACTGGGCCCTGTCGGGCTCTGTCGGGCTCTGTCGGGCTCCGTCGGGCCCTGTCGGGCTCTGTCGGGCTCTACTGGGCCCTGTCGGGCTCTGTCGGGCCCTGTCGGGCCCTGTCGGGCTCTGTCGGGCTCTGTCGAGCTCTACTGGGCTCTGTCGGGCTCTATCGGGCCCTGTCGGGCTCTGTCGGGCTCTGTCGGGCTCTGGCGGGTTCTGTCGGGCCCTGTCGGGCCCTGTCGGGCTCTGTCGGGCTCTGTCGGGCTCTGTCAGGCCCTGTCGGGCTCTGTCGGGCCCTGTCGGGCCCTGTCGGGCTTTGTCGGGCCCTGTCGGGCCCTGTCGGGCTTTGTCGGGCTCTGTCGGGCTCTGTCGGGCTCTGTCGGGCCCTGTCGGGCTCTGTCGGGCTCTGTCGGGCTCTACTGGGCTCTGTCGGGCTCTGTCGGGTTCTGTCGGGCTCTGTCGGGCCCTGTCGGGCCCTGTCGGGCTCTGTCGGGCTCTGTCGGGCCCTGTCGGGCCCTGTCCGGCTCTGTCGGGCTCTGTCGGGCCCTGTCGGGCTCTGTCGGGCTCTGTCGGGCCCTGTCGGGCTCTGTCGGGCTCTGTCGGGCTCTGTCGGGCTCTACTGGTCTCTGTCGGGCCCTGTCGGGCCCTGTCGGGCTCTGTCGGGCTCTGTCGGGCCCTGTCGGGCTCTGTCGGGCTCTGTCGGGCTCTACTGGGCCCTGTCGGGCTCTGTCGGGCCCTGTCGGGCCCTGTCGGGCTCTGTCGGGCTCTACTGGGCCCTGTCGGGCCCTGTCGGGCTCTGTCGGGCTCTGTCGAGCTCTACTGGGCTCTGTCGGGCTCTGTCGGGCCCTGTCGGGCTCTGTCGGGCTCTGTCGGGCTCTGTTGGGCTCTACTGGGCCCTGTCGGGCTCTGTCGGGCTCTGTCGGGCCCTGTCGGGCCCTGTCGGGCTCTGTCGGGCTCTGTCGGGCTGTGTCGGGCCCTGTCGGGCCCTGTCGGGCTCTGTCGGGCTCTGTCGGGCTCTGTCGGGCCCTGTCGGGCTCTGTCGGGCTCTACTGGGCCCTGTCGGGCCCTGTCGAGCTCTGTCGGGCTCTGTCGGGCTCTTTCGGGCTCTGTCGGGCTCTACTGGGCTCTGTCGGGCTCTGTCGGGTTCTGTCGGGCTCTGTCGGGCTCTGTCAGGCCCTGTCGGGCCCTGTCGGGCTCTGTCGGGCTCTGTCGGGCTCTGTCGGGCTCTACTGGGCTCTGTCGGGTTCTACTGGGCTCTACTGGGCCCTGTCGGGCTCTGTCGGGCTCTACTGGGCTCTGTCGGGCTCGGTCGGGCCCTGTCGGGCTCTGTCAAGCTCTGTCGGGCTCTGTCGGGCTCTGTCGGGCTCTACTGGTCTCTGTCGGGCCCTGTCGGGCTCTGTCGGGCTCTGTCGGGCTCTGTCGGGCTCTGTCGGGCCCTGTCGGGCTCTGTCGGGCTCTACTGGGCCCTGTCGGGCTCTGTCAAGCTCTGTCGGGCTCTGTCGGGCTCTGTCGGGCTCTACTGGGCCCTGTCGCGCTCTGTCAAGCTCTGTCGGGCTCTGTCGGGCTCTGTCGGGCTCTACTGGGCCCTGTCGGGCTCTGTCGGGCTCTGTCGGGCTCTGTCGGGCTCTGTCGGGCTCTACTGGGCCCTGTCGGGCTCTGTCGGGCTCTGTCGGGCTCGGTCGGGCTCTGTCGGGCCCTGTCGGGCTCTGTCGGGCTCTGTCGGGCTCTACTGGGCCCTGTCGGGCTCTGTCGGGCCCTGTCGGGCCCTGTCGGGCTCTGTCGGGCTCTGTCGGGCTCTGTCGGGCCCTGTCGGGCTCTGTCGGGCTCTACTGGGCCCTGTCGGGCCCTGTCGGGCCCTGTCGGGCTCTGTCGGGCCCTGTCGGGCTCTGTCGGGCTCTGTCGAGCTCTACTGGGCTCTGTCGGGCTCTGTCGGGCCCTGTCGGGCTCTGTCGGGCCCTGTCGGGCTCTATCGGGCTCTGTCGGGCTCTGTCGGGCTCTACTGGGCCCTGTCGGGCTCTGTCGGGCTCTGTCGGGCCCTGTCGGGCTCTATCGGGCTCTGTCGGGCTCTGTCGGGCTCTACTGGGCCCTGTCGGGCTCTGTCGGGCTCTGTCGGGCTCTGTCGGGCCCTGTCGGGCTCTGTCGGGCCCTGTCGGGCCCTGTCGGGCTTTGTCGGGCTCTGTCGGGCTCTGTCGGGCTGTACTGGGCCCTGTCGGGCCCTGTCGGGCTCTGTCGGGCCCTGTCGGGCTCTGCCGGGCTCTGTCGGGCTCTGTCGGGCTCTACTGGGCCCTGTCGGGCTCTGTCGGGCTCTGTCGGGCTCTGTCGGGCTCTACTGGGCTCTGTCGGGTTCTGTCGGGTTCTGTCGGGCTCTGTCGGGCCCTGTCGGGCTCTGTCGGGCTCTGTCGGGCTCTGTCGGGCTCTGTCGGGCCCTGTCGGGCCCTGTCGAGCTCTGTCGGGCTCTGTCGGGCCCTGTCGGGCTCTGTCGGGCCCTGTTGGGCCCTGTCGGGCTCTGTCGGGCTCTGTCGGGCCCTGTCGGGCCCTGTCGGACTCTGTCGGGCTCTGTCGGGCTCTGTCGGGTTCTACTGGTCTCTACTGGGCCCTGTCGGGCTCTGTCGGGCTCTGTCGGGCTCTGTCGGGCCCTGTCGGGCTCTGTCGGGCTCGGTCGGGCCCTGTCGGGCCCTGTCGGGCCCTGTCGGGCTCTGTCGGGCTCTGTCGAGCTCTACTGGGCTCTGTCGGGCTCTGTCGGGCCCTGTCGGGCTCTGTCGGGTTCTGTCGGGCTCTGTCGGACCCTGTCGGGCCCTGTCGGGCTCTGTCGGGCTCTGTCGGGCTCTGTCGGGCTCTACTGGGCTCTACTGTTCCCTGTCGGGCCCTGTCGGGCTCTGTCGGGCTCTGTCGGGCCCTGTCGGGCCAAGTCGGGCTCTGTCGGGCTCTACTGGGCTCTGTCGGGCTCTGTCGGGCCCTGTCGGGCCCTGTCGGGCCCTGTCGGGCTCTGTCGGGCTCTGTCGGGCCCTGTCGGGCTCTGTCGGGCTCTGTCGGGCTCTGTCGGGCTCTGTCGGGCTCTACTGGGCCCTGTCGGGCTCTGTCGGGCCCTGTCGGGCTCTGTCGGGCTCTGTCGGGCTCTGTCGGGCTCTACTGGGCTCTACTGTTCCCTGTCGGGCCCTGTCGGGCTCTGTCGGGCTCTGTCGGGCCCTGTCGGGCCAAGTCGGGCTCTGTCGGGCTCTACTGGGCTCTGTCGGGCTCTGTCGGGCCCTGTCGGGCCCTGTCGGGCCCTGTCGGGCTCTGTCGGGCTCTGTCGGGCCCTGTCGGGCTCTGTCGGGCTCTGTCGGGCTCTGTCGGGCTCTGTCGGGCTCTACTGGGCCCTGTCGGGCTCTGTCGGGCCCTGTCGGGCTCTGTCGGGCTCTGTCGGGCTCTGTCGGGCTCTACTGGGCTCTACTGTTCCCTGTCGGGACCTGTCGGGCTCTGTCGGGCTCTGTCGGGCCCTGTCGGGCCCTGTCGGGCTCTGTCGGGCTCTACTGGGCTCTGTCGGGCTCTGTCGGGCTCTGTCGGGCCCTGTCGGGCCCTGTCGGGCTCTGTCGGGCTCTACTGGTCTCTGTCGGGCTCTGTCGGGCTCTGTCGGGCCCTGTCGGGCTCTGTCGGGTTCTGTCGGACCCTGTCGGGCTCTGTCGTGCTCTGTCGGGCTCTGTCGGGCTCTGTCGGGCTCTACTGGGCTCTGTCGGGCTCTGTCGGGCTCTATCGGGCTCTGTCGGGCTCTGTCGGGCTCTACTGGGCCCTGTCGGGCTCTGTCGGGCCCTGTCGGGCCCTGTCGGGCTCTGTCGGGCTCTGTCGGGCTCTGTCGGGCCCTGTCGGGCTCTGTCGGGCTCTACTGGGCCCTGTCGGGCCCTGTCGGGCCCTGTCGGGCTCTACTGGGCTCTACTGGGCTCTGTCGGGCTCTGTCGGGCTCTACTGGGCCCTGTCGGGCCCTGTCGGGCCCTGTCGGGCTCTGTCGGGCCCTGTCGGGCCCTGTCGGGATCTGTCGGGCTCTGTCGGGCCCTGTCGGGCTCTGTCGGGCTCTGTCGGGCTCTGTCGGGCTCTACTGGGCTCTACTGGGCCCTGTCGGGCTCTGTCGGGCTCTGTCGGGCTCTGTCGGGCTCTACTGGGCCTTGTCGGGCTCTGTCGGGCTCTGTCGGGCCCTGTCGGGCTCTGTCGGGCTCTACTGGTCTCTGTCGGGCTCTGTCGGGCTCTGTCGGGCTCTGTCGGGCTCTGTCGGGCTCTGTCGGGATCTACTGGGCTCTGTCGGGCTCTGTCGGGCCCTGTCGGGCTCTGTCGGGCTCTGTCGGGCCCTGTCGGGCTCTGTCGGGCTCTACTGGGCTCTGTCGGGCCCTGTCGGGCCCTGTCGGGCCCTGTCGGGCTCTGTCGGGCTCTGTCGGGCCCTGTCGGGCCCTGTCGGGCTCTGTCGGGCTCTACTGGGCCCTGTCGGGCCCTGTCGGGCTCTGTCGGGCCCTGTCGGGCTCTGTCGGGCTCTGTCGGGCTCTGTCGGGCTCTACTGGGCTCTACTGGGCCCTGTCGGGCTCTGTCGGGCTCTGTCGGGCTCTGTCGGGCTCTACTGGGCCTTGTCGGGCTCTGTCGGGCTCTGTCGGGCCCTGTCGGGCTCTGTCGGGCTCTACTGGTCTCTGTCGGGCTCTGTCGGGCTCTGTCGGGCTCTGTCGGGCTCTGTCGGGCTCTGTCGGGATCTACTGGGCTCTGTCGGGCTCTGTCGGGCCCTGTCGGGCTCTGTCGGGCTCTGTCGGGCCCTGTCGGGCTCTGTCGGGCTCTACTGGGCTCTGTCGGGCCCTGTCGGGCCCTGTCGGGCCCTGTCGGGCTCTGTCGGGCTCTGTCGGGCCCTGTCGGGCCCTGTCGGGCTCTGTCGGGCTCTACTGGGCCCTGTCGGGCCCTGTCGGGCTCTGTCGGGATTTGTCAAGCTCTACTGGGCTCTCTCGGGCTCTGTCGGGCTCTGTCGGGCCCTGTCGGGCTCTGTCGGGCTCTGTCGGGCTCTACTGGGCTCTGTCGGGCTCTGTCGGGCCCTGTCGGGCTCTGTCGGGCTCTGTCGGGCTCTGTCAGGCTCTGTCGGGCCCTGTCGGGCTCTACTGGGCCCTGTCGGGCCCTGTCGGGCTTTGTCGGGCTCTGTCGGGCTCTGTCGGGCTCTATCGGGCTCTACTGGGCCCTGTCGGGCTCTGTCGGGCTCTGTCGGGCCCTGTCGGGCTCTGTCGGGACCTGTCGGGCTCTGTCGGGCTCTGTCGGGCCCTGTCGGGCTCTGTCGGGCCCTGTCGGGCCCTGTCGGGCTCTGTCGGGCTCTGTCGGGCTCTACTGGGCCCTGTCGGGCCCTGTCGGGCCCTGTCGGGCTCTGTCGGGCTCTACTGGGCCCTGTCGGGCTCTGTCGGGCCCTCTCGGGCTCTGTCGGGCTCTATCGGGCTCTGTCGGGCTCTACTGGGCTCTACTGTTCCCTGTCGGGCCCTGTCGGGCTCTGTCGGGCCCTGTCGGGCTCTGTCGGGCTCTACTGGGCTCTACTGTTCCCTGTCGGGCCCTGTCGGGCTCTGTCGGGCTCTGTCGGGCTCTGTCGGGCTCTACTGAGCCCTGTCGGGCTCTGTCGGGCCCTGTCGGGCCCTGTCGGGCCCTGTCGGGCTCTGTCGGGTTCTTTCGGGCTCTGTCGGGCTCTGTCGGGCCCTGTCGGGCCCTGTCGGGCTCTGTCGGGCTCTGTCGGGCACTACTGGGCCCTGTCGGGCCCTGTCGGGCCCTGTCGGGCTCTGTCGGGCTCTGTCGGGCTCTGTCGGGCTCTACTGGGCTCTACTGTTCCCTGTCGGGCCCTGTCGGGCTCTGTCGGGCCCTGTCGGGCTCTGTCGGGCTCTGTCGGGCTCTACTGGGCTCTGTCGGGCTCTGTCGGGCTCTGTCGGGCCCTGTCGGGCTCTGTCGGGCTGTGTCGGGCCCTGTCGGGCTCTGTCGGGCTCTGTCGGGCTCTGTCGGGCTCTGTCGGGCTCTACTGGGCCCTGTCGGGCTCTGTCGGAACCTGTCGGGCTCTGTCGGGCTCTGTCGGGCTCTGTCGGGCTCTACTGGGCTCTACTGTTCCCTGTCGGGCCCTGTCGGGCTCTGTCGGGCTCTGTCGGGCCCTGTCGGGCCCTGTCGGGCTCTGTCGGGCTCTACTGGGCTCTGTCGGGCTCTGTCGGGCCCTGTCGGGCTCTGTCGGGCCCTGTCGGGCCCTGTCGGGCTCTGTCGGGCTCTACTGGTCTCTGTCGGGCTCTGTCGGGCTCTGTCGGGCCCTGTCGGGCTCTGTCGGGCTCTGTCGGGCCCTGTCGGGCTCTGTCGGGCCCTGTCGGGCTCTGTCGGGCTCTGTCGGGCCCTGTCGGGCTCTGTCGGGCTCTGTCGGGCTCTGTCGGGCTCTACTGAGCCCTGTCGGGCTCTGTCGGGCCCTGTCGGGCCCTGTCGGGCCCTGTCGGGCTCTGTCGGGTTCTTTCGGGCTCTGTCGGGCTCTGTCGGGCCCTGTCGGTCCCTGTCGGGCTCTGTCGGGCTCTGTCGGGCACTACTGGGCCCTGTCGGGCCCTGTCGGGCCCTGTCGGGCTCTGTCGGGCTCTGTCGGGCTCTGTCGGTCTCTACTGGGCTCTACTGTTCCCTGTCGGGCCCTGTCGGGCTCTGTCGGGCCCTGTCGTGCTCTGTCGGGCTCTGTCGGGCTCTACTGGGCTCTGTCGGGCTCTGTCGGGCTCTGTCGGGCCCTGTCGGGCTCTGTCGGGCTGTGTCGGGCCCTGTCGGGCTCTGTCGGGTTCTGTCGGGCTCTGTCGGGCTCTGTCGGGCTCTACTGGGCCCTGTCGGGCTCTGTCGGAACCTGTCGGGCTCTGTCGGGCTCTGTCGGGCTCTGTCGGGCTCTACTGGGCTCTACTGTTCCCTGTCGGGCCCTGTCGGGCTCTGTCGGGCTCTGTCGGGCCCTGTCGGGCCCTGTCGGGCTCTGTCGGGCTCTACTGGGCTCTGTCGGGCTCTGTCGGGCCCTGTCGGGCTCTGTCGGGCCCTGTCGGGCCCTGTCGGGCTCTGTCGGACTCTACTGGTCTCTGTCGGGCTCTGTCGGGCTCTGTCGGGCCCTGTCGGGCTCTGTCGGGCTCTGTCGGGCCCTGTCGGGCTCTGTCGGGCCCTGTCGGGCTCTGTCGGGCTCTGTCGGGCCCTGTCGGGCTCTGTCGGGCCCTGTCGGGCCCTGTCGGGCTCTGTCGGGCTCTGTCGGGCTCTACTGGGCCCTGTCGGGCCCTGTCGGGCCCTCTCGGGCTCTGTCGGGCTCTGTCGGGCTCTGTCGGGCTCTACTGGGCTCTACTGTTCCCTGTCGGGCCCTGTCGGGCTCTGTCGGGCCCTGTCGGGCTCTGTCGGGCTCTGTCGGGCTCTACTGGGCTCTACTGTTCCCTGTCGGGCCCTGTCGGGCTCTGTCGGGCTCTGTCGGGCTCTGTCGGGCTCTACTGAGTCCTGTCGGGCTCTGTCGGGCTCTGTCGGGCTCTGTCGGGCCCTGTCGGGCCCTGTCGGGCTCTGTCGGGTTCTGTCGGGCTCTGTCGGGCTCTGTCGGGCCCTGTCGGGCTCTGTCGGGCTCTGTCGGGCTCTGTCGGGCTCTACTGGGCCCTGTCGGGCCCTGTCGGGCCCTGTCGGGCTCTGTCGGGCTCTGTCGGGCTCTGTCGGGCTCTACTGGGCTCTACTGTTCCCTGTCGGGCCCTGTCGGGCTCTGTCGGGCTCTGTCGGGCCCTGTCGGGCCCTGTCGGGCTCTGTCGGGCTCTACTGGGCTCTGTCGGGCTCTGTCGGGCCCTGTCGGGCTCTGTCGGGCCCTGTCGGGCTCTGTCGGGCTCTGTCGGGCCCTGTCGGGCTCTGTCGGGCTCTGTCGGGCTCTGTCGGGCTCTACTGGGCCCTGTCGGGCTCTGTCGGGCCCTGTCGGGCTCTGTCGGGCTCTGTCGGGCTCTGTCGGGCTCTACTGGGCTCTACTGTTCCCTGTCGGGCCCTGTCGGGCTCTGTCGGGCTCTTTCGGGCCCTGTCGGGCCCTGTCGGGCTCTGTCGGGCTCTACTGGGCTCTGTCGGGCTCTGTCGGGCTCTGTCGGGCTCTGTCGGGCCCTGTCGGGCCCTGTCGCGCTCTGTCGGGCTCTACTGGTCTCTGTCGGGCTCTGTCGGGCTCTGTCGGGCCCTGTCGGGCTCTGTCGGGTTCTGTCGGACCCTGTCGGGCTCTGTCGTGCTCTGTCGGGCTCTGTCGGGCTCTGTCGGGCTCTGTCGGGCTCTGTCGGGCCCTGTCGGGCTCTGTCGGGCTCGGTCGGGCCCTGTCGGGCCCTGTCGGGCCCTGTCGGGCTCTGTCGGGCTCTGTCGCGCCCTGTCGGGCCCTGTCGGGCTTTGTCGGGCTCTGTCGGGCTCTACTGGGCCCTGTCGGGCCCTGTCGGGCCCTGTCGGGCCCTGTTGGGCTCTGTCGGGCTCTGTCGAGCTCTACTGGGCCCTGTCGGGCTCTGTCGGGCCCTGTCGGGCTCTGTCGGGCTCTGTCGAGCTCTACTGGGCTCTGTCGGGCTCTGTCGGGCCCTGTCGGGCTCTGTCGGGCCCTGTCGGGCTCTATCGGGCTCTGTCGGGCTCTGTCGGGCTCTACTGGGCCCTGTCGGGCTCTGTCGGGCTCTGTCGGGCTCTGTCGGGCCCTGTCGGGCCCTGTCGGGCTCTGTCGGGTTCTGTCGGGCTCTGTCGGGCTCTGTCGGGCCCTGTCGGGCTCTGTCGGGCTCTGTCGGGCTCTGTCGGGCTCTACTGGGCCCTGTCGGGCCCTGTCGGGCCCTGTCGGGCTCTGTCGGGCTCTGTCGGGCTCTGTCGGGCTCTACTGGACTCTACTGTTCCCTGTCGGGCCCTGTCGGGCTCTGTCGGGCTCTGTCGGGCCCTGTCGGGCCAAGTCGGGCTCTGTCGGGCTCTACTGGGCTCTGTCGGGCCCTGTCGGGCCCTGTCGGGCTCTGTCGGGCTCTGTCGGGCCCTGTCGGGCTCTGTCGGGCTCTGTCGGGCTCTGTCGGGCTCTACTGGGCCCTGTCGGGCTCTGTCGGGCCCTGTCGGGCTCTGTCGGGCTCTGTCGGGCTCTGTCGGGCTCTACTGGGCTCTACTGTTCCCTGTCGGGACCTGTCGGGCTCTGTCGGGCTCTGTCGGGCTCTGTCGGGCCCTGTCGGGCCCTGTCGGGCTCTGTCGGGCTCTACTGGGCTCTGTCGGGCTCTGTCGGGCTCTGTCGGGCCCTGTTGGGCCCTGTCGGGCTCTGTCGGGCTCTACTGGTCTCTGTCGGGCTCTGTCGGGCTCTGTCGGGCCCTGTCGGGCTCTGTCGGGTTCTGTCGGACCCTGTCGGGCTCTGTCGTGCTCTGTCGGGCTCTGTCGGGCTCTGTCGGGCTCTACTGGGCTCTGTCGGGCTCTGTCGGGCTCTATCGGGCTCTGTCGGGCTCTGTCGGGCTCTACTGGGCCCTGTCGGGCTCTGTCGGGCCCTGTCGGGCCCTGTTGGGCTCTGTCGGGCTCTGTCGGGCTCTGTCGGGCCCTGTCGGGCTCTGTCGGGCTCTACTGGGCCCTGTCGGGCCCTGTCGGGCCCTGTCGGGCTCTACTGGGCTCTACTGGGCTCTGTCGGGCTCTGTCGGGCTCTACTGGGCCCTGTCGGGCCCTGTTGGGCCCTGTCGGGCTCTGTCGGGCCCTGTCGGGCCCTGTCGGGATCTGTCGGGCTCTGTCGGGCCCTGTCGGGCTCTGTCGGGCTCTGTCGGGCTCTGTCGGGCTCTACTGGGCTCTACTGGGCCCTGTCGGGCTCTGTCGGGCTCTGTCGGGCTCTGTCGGGCTCTACTGGGCCTTGTCGGGCTCTGTCGGTCTCTGTCGGGCCCTGTCGGGCTCTGTCGGGCCCTGTCGGGCTCTGTCGGGCTCTACTGGTCTCTGTCGGGCTCTGTCGGGCTCTGTCGGGCCCTGTCGGGCTCTGTCGGGCTCTGGCGGGATCTGGCGGGCTCTGTCGGGCTCTACTGTTCCCTGTCGGGCCCTGTCGGGCTCTGTCGGGCTCTGTCGGGCCCTGTCGGGCCCTGTCGATCTCTGTCGGGCCCTGTCGGGCCCTGTCGGGCTCTACTGGTCTCTGTCAAGCTCTGTCGGGCCCTGTCGGGCCCTGTCGGGCTCTGTCGGGCTCTGTCGTGCCCTGTCGGGCTCTGTCGGGCTCTGTCGGGCTGTACTGGGCCCTGTCGGGCTCTGTCGGGCTCTGTCGGGCCCTGTCGGGCTCTGTCGGGCCCTGTCGGGCTCTGCCGGGCTCTGTCGGGCTCTGTCGGGCTCTACTGGGCCCTGTCGGGCTCTGTCGGGTTCTGTCGGGTTCTGTCGGGTTCTGTCGGGTTCTGTCGGGTTCTGTCGGGCTCTGTCGGGCCCTGTCGGGCTCTGTCGGGCTCTGTTGGGCTCTGTCGGGCTCTGTCGGGCCCTGTCGGGCTCTGTCGAGCTCTGTCGGGCTCTGTCGGGCCCTGTCGGGCCCTGTCGGGCCCTGTCGGGCCCTGTCGGGACCTGTCGGACTCTGTCGGGCTCTGTCGGGCTCTGTCGGGTTCTACTGGGCTCTACTGGGCCCTGTCGGGCTCTGTCGGGCTCTGTCGGGCTCTGTCGGGCTCTGTCGGGGTCTGTCGGGCCCTGTCGGGCTCTGTCGGGCTCGGTCGGGCCCTGTCGGGCTCTGTCGGGCACTGTCGGGCTCTGTCGGGCTCTACTGGGCTCTGTCGGGCTCTGTCGGGCCCTGTCGGGCCCTGTCGGGCTCTGTCGGGCTCTGTCGGGCCCTGTCGGGCCCTGTCGGGCTTTGTCGGGCTCTGTCGGGCTCTACTGGGCCCTGTCGGGCCCTGTCGGGCCCTGTCGGGCCCTGTCGGACTCTGTCGGGCTCTGTCGAGCTCTACTGGGCTCTGTCGGGCTCTGTCGGGCCCTGTCGGGCTCTGTCAGGCTCTGTCGGGCTCTGTCGGGATCTACTGGGCCCTGTCGGGCTCTGTCGGGCTCTGTCGGGCTCTGTCGGGCCCTGTCGGGCCCTGTCGGGCTCTGTCGGGCTCTGTCGGGCCCTGTCGGTCTCTGTCGGGCTCTACTGGGCCCTGTCGGGCTCTGTCGGGCCCTGTCGGGCCCTGTCGGGCTCTGTCGGGCTCTGTCGAGCTCTACTGGGCTCTGTCGGGCTCTGTCGGGCCCTGTCGGGCTCTGTCGGGCTCTGGCGGGATCTGGCGGGCTCTGTCGGGCTCTACTGTTCCCTGTCGGGCCCTGTCGGGCTCTGTCGGGCTCTGTCGGGCCCTGTCGGGCCCTGTCGATCTCTGTCGGGCCCTGTCGGGCCCTGTCGGGCTCTACTGGTCTCTGTCAAGCTCTGTCGGGCCCTGTCGGGCCCTGTCGGGCTCTGTCGGGCTCTGTCGTGCCCTGTCGGGCTCTGTCGGGCTCTGTCGGTCTCTGTTCGGGCTCTACTGGGTCCTGTCGGGCCCTGTCGGGCCCTGTCGGGCTCTGTCGGGCTCTGTCGAGCTCTACTGGGCTCTGTCGGGCTCTGTCGGGCCCTGTCGGGCTCTGTCGGGCCCTGTCGGGCTCTGTCGGGCTCTGTCGGGCTCTGTTGGGCTCTACTGGGCCCTGTCGGGCTCTGTCGGGCTCTGTCGGGCTCCGTCGGGCCCTGTCGGGCTCTGTCGGGCTCTACTGGGCCCTGTCGGGCTCTGTCGGGCCCTGTCGGGCCCTGTCGGGCTCTGTCGGGCTCTGTCGAGCTCTACTGGGCTCTGTCGGGCTCTATCGGGCCCTGTCGGGCTCTGTCGGGCTCTGTCGGGCTCTGGCGGGTTCTGTCGGGCCCTGTCGGGCCCTGTCGGGCTCTGTCGGGCTCTGTCGGGCTCTGTCAGGCCCTGTCGGGCTCTGTCGGGCCCTGTCGGGCCCTGTCGGGCTTTGTCGGGCCCTGTCGGGCCCTGTCGGGCTTTGTCGGGCTCTGTCGGGCTCTGTCGGGCTCTGTCGGGCCCTGTCGGGCTCTGTCGGGCTCTGTCGGGCTCTACTGGGCTCTGTCGGGCTCTGTCGGGTTCTGTCGGGCTCTGTCGGGCCCTGTCGGGCCCTGTCGGGCTCTGTCGGGCTCTGTCGGGCCCTGTCGGGCCCTGTCCGGCTCTGTCGGGCTCTGTCGGGCCCTGTCGGGCTCTGTCGGGCTCTGTCGGGCCCTGTCGGGCTCTGTCGGGCTCTGTCGGGCTCTGTCGGGCTCTACTGGTCTCTGTCGGGCCCTGTCGGGCCCTGTCGGGCTCTGTCGGGCTCTGTCGGGCCCTGTCGGGCTCTGTCGGGCTCTGTCGGGCTCTACTGGGCCCTGTCGGGCTCTGTCGGGCCCTGTCGGGCCCTGTCGGGCTCTGTCGGGCTCTACTGGGCCCTGTCGGGCCCTGTCGGGCTCTGTCGGGCTCTGTCGAGCTCTACTGGGCTCTGTCGGGCTCTGTCGGGCCCTGTCGGGCTCTGTCGGGCTCTGTCGGGCTCTGTTGGGCTCTACTGGGCCCTGTCGGGCTCTGTCGGGCTCTGTCGGGCCCTGTCGGGCCCTGTCGGGCTCTGTCGGGCTCTGTCGGGCTGTGTCGGGCCCTGTCGGGCCCTGTCGGGCTCTGTCGGGCTCTGTCGGGCTCTGTCGGGCCCTGTCGGGCTCTGTCGGGCTCTACTGGGCCCTGTCGGGCCCTGTCGAGCTCTGTCGGGCTCTGTCGGGCTCTTTCGGGCTCTGTCGGGCTCTACTGGGCTCTGTCGGGCTCTGTCGGGTTCTGTCGGGCTCTGTCGGGCTCTGTCAGGCCCTGTCGGGCCCTGTCGGGCTCTGTCGGGCTCTGTCGGGCTCTGTCGGGCTCTACTGGGCTCTGTCGGGTTCTACTGGGCTCTACTGGTCCCTGTCGGGCTCTGTCGGGCTCTACTGGGCTCTGTCGGGCTCGGTCGGGCCCTGTCGGGCTCTGTCAAGCTCTGTCGGGCTCTGTCGGGCTCTGTCGGGCTCTACTGGTCTCTGTCGGGCCCTGTCGGGCTCTGTCGGGCTCTGTCGGGCTCTGTCGGGCTCTGTCGGGCCCTGTCGGGCTCTGTCGGGCTCTACTGGGCCCTGTCGGGCTCTGTCAAGCTCTGTCGGGTTCTGTCGGGCTCTGTCGGGCTCTACTGGGCCCTGTCGCGCTCTGTCAAGCTCTGTCGGGCTCTGTCGGGCTCTGTCGGGCTCTACTGGGCCCTGTCGGGCTCTGTCGGGCTCTGTCGGGCTCTGTCGGGCTCTGTCGGGCTCTACTGGGCCCTGTCGGGCTCTGTCGGGCTCTGTCGGGCTCGGTCGGGCTCTGTCGGGCCCTGTCGGGCTCTGTCGGGCTCTGTCGGGCTCTACTGGGCCCTGTCGGGCTCTGTCGGGCCCTGTCGGGCCCTGTCGGGCTCTGTCGGGCTCTGTCGGGCTCTGTCGGGCCCTGTCGGGCTCTGTCGGGCTCTACTGGGCCCTGTCGGGCCCTGTCGGGCCCTGTCGGGCTCTGTCGGGCCCTGTCGGGCTCTGTCGGGCTCTGTCGAGCTCTACTGGGCTCTGTCGGGCTCTGTCGGGCCCTGTCGGGCTCTGTCGGGCCCTGTCGGGCTCTATCGGGCTCTGTCGGGCTCTGTCGGGCTCTACTGGGCCCTGTCGGGCTCTGTCGGGCTCTGTCGGGCCCTGTCGGGCTCTATCGGGCTCTGTCGGGCTCTGTCGGGCTCTACTGGGCCCTGTCGGGCTCTGTCGGGCTCTGTCGGGCTCTGTCGGGCCCTGTCGGGCTCTGTCGGGCCCTGTCGGGCCCTGTCGGGCTTTGTCGGGCTCTGTCGGGCTCTGTCGGGCTGTACTGGGCCCTGTCGGGCCCTGTCGGGCTCTGTCGGGCCCTGTCGGGCTCTGCCGGGCTCTGTCGGGCTCTGTCGGGCTCTACTGGGCCCTGTCGGGCTCTGTCGGGCTCTGTCGGGCTCTGTCGGGCTCTACTGGGCTCTGTCGGGTTCTGTCGGGTTCTGTCGGGCTCTGTCGGGCCCTGTCGGGCTCTGTCGGGCTCTGTCGGGCTCTGTCGGGCTCTGTCAGGCCCTGTCGGGCCCTGTCGGGCTCTGTCGGGCTCTGTCGGGCTCTGTCGGGCTCTACTGGGCTCTGTCGGGTTCTACTGGGCTCTACTGGTCCCTGTCGGGCTCTGTCGGGCTCTACTGGGCTCTGTCGGGCTCGGTCGGGCCCTGTCGGGCTCTGTCAAGCTCTGTCGGGCTCTGTCGGGCTCTGTCGGGCTCTACTGGTCTCTGTCGGGCCCTGTCGGGCTCTGTCGGGCTCTGTCGGGCTCTGTCGGGCTCTGTCGGGCCCTGTCGGGCTCTGTCGGGCTCTACTGGGCCCTGTCGGGCTCTGTCAAGCTCTGTCGGGTTCTGTCGGGCTCTGTCGGGCTCTACTGGGCCCTGTCGCGCTCTGTCAAGCTCTGTCGGGCTCTGTCGGGCTCTGTCGGGCTCTACTGGGCCCTGTCGGGCTCTGTCGGGCTCTGTCGGGCTCTGTCGGGCTCTGTCGGGCTCTACTGGGCCCTGTCGGGCTCTGTCGGGCTCTGTCGGGCTCGGTCGGGCTCTGTCGGGCCCTGTCGGGCTCTGTCGGGCTCTGTCGGGCTCTACTGGGCCCTGTCGGGCTCTGTCGGGCCCTGTCGGGCCCTGTCGGGCTCTGTCGGGCTCTGTCGGGCTCTGTCGGGCCCTGTCGGGCTCTGTCGGGCTCTACTGGGCCCTGTCGGGCCCTGTCGGGCCCTGTCGGGCTCTGTCGGGCCCTGTCGGGCTCTGTCGGGCTCTGTCGAGCTCTACTGGGCTCTGTCGGGCTCTGTCGGGCCCTGTCGGGCTCTGTCGGGCCCTGTCGGGCTCTATCGGGCTCTGTCGGGCTCTGTCGGGCTCTACTGGGCCCTGTCGGGCTCTGTCGGGCTCTGTCGGGCCCTGTCGGGCTCTATCGGGCTCTGTCGGGCTCTGTCGGGCTCTACTGGGCCCTGTCGGGCTCTGTCGGGCTCTGTCGGGCTCTGTCGGGCCCTGTCGGGCTCTGTCGGGCCCTGTCGGGCCCTGTCGGGCTTTGTCGGGCTCTGTCGGGCTCTGTCGGGCTGTACTGGGCCCTGTCGGGCCCTGTCGGGCTCTGTCGGGCCCTGTCGGGCTCTGCCGGGCTCTGTCGGGCTCTGTCGGGCTCTACTGGGCCCTGTCGGGCTCTGTCGGGCTCTGTCGGGCTCTGTCGGGCTCTACTGGGCTCTGTCGGGTTCTGTCGGGTTCTGTCGGGCTCTGTCGGGCCCTGTCGGGCTCTGTCGGGCTCTGTCGGGCTCTGTCGGGCTCTGTCGGGCCCTGTCGGGCCCTGTCGAGCTCTGTCGGGCTCTGTCGGGCCCTGTCGGGCTCTGTCGGGCCCTGTTGGGCCCTGTCGGGCTCTGTCGGGCTCTGTCGGGCCCTGTCGGGCCCTGTCGGACTCTGTCGGGCTCTGTCGGGCTCTGTCGGGTTCTACTGGTCTCTACTGGGCCCTGTCGGGCCCTGTCGGGCTCTGTCGGGCTCTGTCGGGCTCTGTCGGGCTCTACTGGGCTCTACTGTTCCCTGTCGGGCCCTGTCGGGCTCTGTCGGGCTCTGTCGGGCCCTGTCGGGCCAAGTCGGGCTCTGTCGGGCTCTACTGGGCTCTGTCGGGCTCTGTCGGGCCCTGTCGGGCCCTGTCGGGCCCTGTCGGGCTCTGTCGGGCTCTGTCGGGCCCTGTCGGGCTCTGTCGGGCTCTGTCGGGCTCTGTCGGGCTCTGTCGGGCTCTACTGGGCCCTGTCGGGCTCTGTCGGGCCCTGTCGGGCTCTGTCGGGCTCTGTCGGGCTCTGTCGGGCTCTACTGGGCTCTACTGTTCCCTGTCGGGACCTGTCGGGCTCTGTCGGGCTCTGTCGGGCCCTGTCGGGCCCTGTCGGGCTCTGTCGGGCTCTACTGGGCTCTGTCGGGCTCTGTCGGGCTCTGTCGGGCCCTGTCGGGCCCTGTCGGGCTCTGTCGGGCTCTACTGGTCTCTGTCGGGCTCTGTCGGGCTCTGTCGGGCCCTGTCGGGCTCTGTCGGGTTCTGTCGGACCCTGTCGGGCTCTGTCGTGCTCTGTCGGGCTCTGTCGGGCTCTGTCGGGCTCTACTGGGCTCTGTCGGGCTCTGTCGGGCTCTATCGGGCTCTGTCGGGCTCTGTCGGGCTCTACTGGGCCCTGTCGGGCTCTGTCGGGCCCTGTCGGGCCCTGTCGGGCTCTGTCGGGCTCTGTCGGGCTCTGTCGGGCCCTGTCGGGCTCTGTCGGGCTCTACTGGGCCCTGTCGGGCCCTGTCGGGCCCTGTCGGGCTCTACTGGGCTCTACTGGGCTCTGTCGGGCTCTGTCGGGCTCTACTGGGCCCTGTCGGGCCCTGTCGGGCCCTGTCGGGCTCTGTCGGGCCCTGTCGGGCCCTGTCGGGATCTGTCGGGCTCTGTCGGGCCCTGTCGGGCTCTGTCGGGCTCTGTCGGGCTCTGTCGGGCTCTACTGGGCTCTACTGGGCCCTGTCGGGCTCTGTCGGGCTCTGTCGGGCTCTGTCGGGCTCTACTGGGCCTTGTCGGGCTCTGTCGGGCTCTGTCGGGCCCTGTCGGGCTCTGTCGGGCTCTACTGGTCTCTGTCGGGCTCTGTCGGGCTCTGTCGGGCTCTGTCGGGCTCTGTCGGGCTCTGTCGGGCTCTGTCGGGATCTACTGGGCTCTGTCGGGCTCTGTCGGGCCCTGTCGGGCTCTGTCGGGCTCTGTCGGGCCCTGTCGGGCTCTGTCGGGCTCTACTGGGCTCTGTCGGGCCCTGTCGGGCCCTGTCGGGCCCTGTCGGGCTCTGTCGGGCTCTGTCGGGCCCTGTCGGGCCCTGTCGGGCTCTGTCGGGCTCTACTGGGCCCTGTCGGGCCCTGTCGGGCTCTGTCGGGATTTGTCAAGCTCTACTGGGCTCTCTCGGGCTCTGTCGGGCTCTGTCGGGCCCTGTCGGGCTCTGTCGGGCTCTGTCGGGCTCTACTGGGCTCTGTCGGGCTCTGTCGGGCCCTGTCGGGCTCTGTCGGGCTCTGTCGGGCTCTGTCAGGCTCTGTCGGGCCCTGTCGGGCTCTACTGGGCCCTGTCGGGCCCTGTCGGGCTTTGTCGGGCTCTGTCGGGCTCTGTCGGGCTCTATCGGGCTCTACTGGGCCCTGTCGGGCTCTGTCGGGCTCTGTCGGGCCCTGTCGGGCTCTGTCGGGACCTGTCGGGCTCTGTCGGGCTCTGTCGGGCCCTGTCGGGCTCTGTCGGGCCCTGTCGGGCCCTGTCGGGCTCTGTCGGGCTCTGTCGGGCTCTACTGGGCCCTGTCGGGCCCTGTCGGGCCCTGTCGGGCTCTGTCGGGCTCTACTGGGCCCTGTCGGGCTCTGTCGGGCCCTCTCGGGCTCTGTCGGGCTCTATCGGGCTCTGTCGGGCTCTACTGGGCTCTACTGTTCCCTGTCGGGCCCTGTCGGGCTCTGTCGGGCCCTGTCGGGCTCTGTCGGGCTCTACTGGGCTCTACTGTTCCCTGTCGGGCCCTGTCGGGCTCTGTCGGGCTCTGTCGGGCCCTGTCGGGCTCTGTCGGGCCCTGTCGGGCCCTGTCGGGCTCTGTCGGGCTCTGTCGGGCTCTACTGGGCCCTGTCGGGCCCTGTCGGGCCCTCTCGGGCTCTGTCGGGCTCTGTCGGGCTCTGTCGGGCTCTACTGGGCTCTACTGTTCCCTGTCGGGCCCTGTCGGGCTCTGTCGGGCCCTGTCGGGCTCTGTCGGGCTCTGTCGGGCTCTACTGGGCTCTACTGTTCCCTGTCGGGCCCTGTCGGGCTCTGTCGGGCTCTGTCGGGCTCTGTCGGGCTCTACTGAGTCCTGTCGGGCTCTGTCGGGCTCTGTCGGGCTCTGTCGGGCCCTGTCGGGCCCTGTCGGGCTCTGTCGGGTTCTGTCGGGCTCTGTCGGGCTCTGTCGGGCCCTGTCGGGCTCTGTCGGGCTCTGTCGGGCTCTGTCGGGCTCTACTGGGCCCTGTCGGGCCCTGTCGGGCCCTGTCGGGCTCTGTCGGGCTCTGTCGGGCTCTGTCGGGCTCTACTGGGCTCTACTGTTCCCTGTCGGGCCCTGTCGGGCTCTGTCGGGCTCTGTCGGGCCCTGTCGGGCCCTGTCGGGCTCTGTCGGGCTCTACTGGGCTCTGTCGGGCTCTGTCGGGCCCTGTCGGGCTCTGTCGGGCCCTGTCGGGCTCTGTCGGGCTCTGTCGGGCCCTGTCGGGCTCTGTCGGGCTCTGTCGGGCTCTGTCGGGCTCTACTGGGCCCTGTCGGGCTCTGTCGGGCCCTGTCGGGCTCTGTCGGGCTCTGTCGGGCTCTGTCGGGCTCTACTGGGCTCTACTGTTCCCTGTCGGGCCCTGTCGGGCTCTGTCGGGCTCTTTCGGGCCCTGTCGGGCCCTGTCGGGCTCTGTCGGGCTCTACTGGGCTCTGTCGGGCTCTGTCGGGCTCTGTCGGGCTCTGTCGGGCCCTGTCGGGCCCTGTCGCGCTCTGTCGGGCTCTACTGGTCTCTGTCGGGCTCTGTCGGGCTCTGTCGGGCCCTGTCGGGCTCTGTCGGGTTCTGTCGGACCCTGTCGGGCTCTGTCGTGCTCTGTCGGGCTCTGTCGGGCTCTGTCGGGCTCTGTCGGGCTCTGTCGGGCCCTGTCGGGCTCTGTCGGGCTCGGTCGGGCCCTGTCGGGCCCTGTCGGGCCCTGTCGGGCTCTGTCGGGCTCTGTCGCGCCCTGTCGGGCCCTGTCGGGCTTTGTCGGGCTCTGTCGGGCTCTACTGGGCCCTGTCGGGCCCTGTCGGGCCCTGTCGGGCCCTGTTGGGCTCTGTCGGGCTCTGTCGAGCTCTACTGGGCCCTGTCGGGCTCTGTCGGGCCCTGTCGGGCTCTGTCGGGCTCTGTCGAGCTCTACTGGGCTCTGTCGGGCTCTGTCGGGCCCTGTCGGGCTCTGTCGGGCCCTGTCGGGCTCTATCGGGCTCTGTCGGGCTCTGTCGGGCTCTACTGGGCCCTGTCGGGCTCTGTCGGGCTCTGTCGGGCTCTGTCGGGCCCTGTCGGGCCCTGTCGGGCTCTGTCGGGTTCTGTCGGGCTCTGTCGGGCTCTGTCGGGCCCTGTCGGGCTCTGTCGGGCTCTGTCGGGCTCTGTCGGGCTCTACTGGGCCCTGTCGGGCCCTGTCGGGCCCTGTCGGGCTCTGTCGGGCTCTGTCGGGCTCTGTCGGGCTCTACTGGACTCTACTGTTCCCTGTCGGGCCCTGTCGGGCTCTGTCGGGCTCTGTCGGGCCCTGTCGGGCCAAGTCGGGCTCTGTCGGGCTCTACTGGGCTCTGTCGGGCCCTGTCGGGCCCTGTCGGGCTCTGTCGGGCTCTGTCGGGCCCTGTCGGGCTCTGTCGGGCTCTGTCGGGCTCTGTCGGGCTCTACTGGGCCCTGTCGGGCTCTGTCGGGCCCTGTCGGGCTCTGTCGGGCTCTGTCGGGCTCTGTCGGGCTCTACTGGGCTCTACTGTTCCCTGTCGGGACCTGTCGGGCTCTGTCGGGCTCTGTCGGGCTCTGTCGGGCCCTGTCGGGCCCTGTCGGGCTCTGTCGGGCTCTACTGGGCTCTGTCGGGCTCTGTCGGGCTCTGTCGGGCCCTGTTGGGCCCTGTCGGGCTCTGTCGGGCTCTACTGGTCTCTGTCGGGCTCTGTCGGGCTCTGTCGGGCCCTGTCGGGCTCTGTCGGGTTCTGTCGGACCCTGTCGGGCTCTGTCGTGCTCTGTCGGGCTCTGTCGGGCTCTGTCGGGCTCTACTGGGCTCTGTCGGGCTCTGTCGGGCTCTATCGGGCTCTGTCGGGCTCTGTCGGGCTCTACTGGGCCCTGTCGGGCTCTGTCGGGCCCTGTCGGGCCCTGTTGGGCTCTGTCGGGCTCTGTCGGGCTCTGTCGGGCCCTGTCGGGCTCTGTCGGGCTCTACTGGGCCCTGTCGGGCCCTGTCGGGCCCTGTCGGGCTCTACTGGGCTCTACTGGGCTCTGTCGGGCTCTGTCGGGCTCTACTGGGCCCTGTCGGGCCCTGTTGGGCCCTGTCGGGCTCTGTCGGGCCCTGTCGGGCCCTGTCGGGATCTGTCGGGCTCTGTCGGGCCCTGTCGGGCTCTGTCGGGCTCTGTCGGGCTCTGTCGGGCTCTACTGGGCTCTACTGGGCCCTGTCGGGCTCTGTCGGGCTCTGTCGGGCTCTGTCGGGCTCTACTGGGCCTTGTCGGGCTCTGTCGGTCTCTGTCGGGCCCTGTCGGGCTCTGTCGGGCCCTGTCGGGCTCTGTCGGGCTCTACTGGTCTCTGTCGGGCTCTGTCGGGCTCTGTCGGGCCCTGTCGGGCTCTGTCGGGCTCTGGCGGGATCTGGCGGGCTCTGTCGGGCTCTACTGTTCCCTGTCGGGCCCTGTCGGGCTCTGTCGGGCTCTGTCGGGCCCTGTCGGGCCCTGTCGATCTCTGTCGGGCCCTGTCGGGCCCTGTCGGGCTCTACTGGTCTCTGTCAAGCTCTGTCGTGCCCTGTCGGGCCCTGTCGGGCTCTGTCGGGCTCTGTCGTGCCCTGTCGGGCTCTGTCGGGCTCTGTCGGGCTGTACTGGGCACTGTCGGGCCCTGTCGATCTCTGTCGGGCCCTGTCGGGCCCTGTCGGGCTCTACTGGTCTCTGTCAAGCTCTGTCGGGCCCTGTCGGGCCCTGTCGGGCCCTGTCGGGCTCTGTCGGGCCCTGTCGGGCTCTGTCGGGCCCTGTCGGGCTCTGCCGGGCTCTGTCGGGCTCTGTCGGGCTCTACTGGGCCCTGTCGGGCTCTGTCGGGTTCTGTCGGGTTCTGTCGGGTTCTGTCGGGTTCTGTCGGGTTCTGTCGGGCTCTGTCGGGCCCTGTCGGGCTCTGTCGGGCTCTGTTGGGCTCTGTCGGGCTCTGTCGGGCCCTGTCGGGCTCTGTCGAGCTCTGTCGGGCTCTGTCGGGCCCTGTCGGGCCCTGTCGGGCCCTGTCGGGCCCTGTCGGGACCTGTCGGACTCTGTCGGGCTCTGTCGGGCTCTGTCGGGTTCTACTGGGCTCTACTGGGCCCTGTCGGGCTCTGTCGGGCTCTGTCGGGCTCTGTCGGGCTCTGTCGGGGTCTGTCGGGCCCTGTCGGGCTCTGTCGGGCTCGGTCGGGCCCTGTCGGGCTCTGTCGGGCACTGTCGGGCTCTGTCGGGCTCTACTGGGCTCTGTCGGGCTCTGTCGGGCCCTGTCGGGCCCTGTCGGGCTCTGTCGGGCTCTGTCGGGCCCTGTCGGGCCCTGTCGGGCTTTGTCGGGCTCTGTCGGGCTCTACTGGGCCCTGTCGGGCCCTGTCGGGCCCTGTCGGGCCCTGTCGGACTCTGTCGGGCTCTGTCGAGCTCTACTGGGCTCTGTCGGGCTCTGTCGGGCCCTGTCGGGCTCTGTCAGGCTCTGTCGGGCTCTGTCGGGATCTACTGGGCCCTGTCGGGCTCTGTCGGGCTCTGTCGGGCTCTGTCGGGCCCTGTCGGGCCCTGTCGGGCTCTGTCGGGCTCTGTCGGGCCCTGTCGGTCTCTGTCGGGCTCTACTGGGCCCTGTCGGGCTCTGTCGGGCCCTGTCGGGCCCTGTCGGGCTCTGTCGGGCTCTGTCGAGCTCTACTGGGCTCTGTCGGGCTCTGTCGGGCCCTGTCGGGCTCTGTCGGGCTCTGGCGGGATCTGGCGGGCTCTGTCGGGCTCTACTGTTCCCTGTCGGGCCCTGTCGGGCTCTGTCGGGCTCTGTCGGGCCCTGTCGGGCCCTGTCGATCTCTGTCGGGCCCTGTCGGGCCCTGTCGGGCTCTACTGGTCTCTGTCAAGCTCTGTCGGGCCCTGTCGGGCCCTGTCGGGCTCTGTCGGGCTCTGTCGTGCCCTGTCGGGCTCTGTCGGGCTCTGTCGGTCTCTGTTCGGGCTCTACTGGGTCCTGTCGGGCCCTGTCGGGCCCTGTCGGGCTCTGTCGGGCTCTGTCGAGCTCTACTGGGCTCTGTCGGGCTCTGTCGGGCCCTGTCGGGCTCTGTCGGGCCCTGTCGGGCTCTGTCGGGCTCTGTCGGGCTCTGTCGGGCTCTACTGGGCCCTGTCGGGCTCTGTCGGGCTCTGTCGGGCTCCGTCGGGCCCTGTCGGGCTCTGTCGGGCTCTACTGGGCCCTGTCGGGCTCTGTCGGGCCCTGTCGGGCCCTGTCGGGCTCTGTCGGGCTCTGTCGAGCTCTACTGGGCTCTGTCGGGCTCTATCGGGCCCTGTCGGGCTCTGTCGGGCTCTGTCGGGCTCTGGCGGGTTCTGTCGGGCCCTGTCGGGCCCTGTCGGGCTCTGTCGGGCTCTGTCGGGCTCTGTCAGGCCCTGTCGGGCTCTGTCGGGCCCTGTCGGGCCCTGTCGGGCTTTGTCGGGCCCTGTCGGGCCCTGTCGGGCTTTGTCGGGCTCTGTCGGGCTCTGTCGGGCTCTGTCGGGCCCTGTCGGGCTCTGTCGGGCTCTGTCGGGCTCTACTGGGCTCTGTCGGGCTCTGTCGGGTTCTGTCGGGCTCTGTCGGGCCCTGTCGGGCCCTGTCGGGCTCTGTCGGGCTCTGTCGGGCCCTGTCGGGCCCTGTCCGGCTCTGTCGGGCTCTGTCGGGCCCTGTCGGGCTCTGTCGGGCTCTGTCGGGCCCTGTCGGGCTCTGTCGGGCTCTGTCGGGCTCTGTCGGGCTCTACTGGTCTCTGTCGGGCCCTGTCGGGCCCTGTCGGGCTCTGTCGGGCTCTGTCGGGCCCTGTCGGGCTCTGTCGGGCTCTGTCGGGCTCTACTGGGCCCTGTCGGGCTCTGTCGGGCCCTGTCGGGCCCTGTCGGGCTCTGTCGGGCTCTACTGGGCCCTGTCGGGCCCTGTCGGGCTCTGTCGGGCTCTGTCGAGCTCTACTGGGCTCTGTCGGGCTCTGTCGGGCCCTGTCGGGCTCTGTCGGGCTCTGTCGGGCTCTGTTGGGCTCTACTGGGCCCTGTCGGGCTCTGTCGGGCTCTGTCGGGCCCTGTCGGGCCCTGTCGGGCTCTGTCGGGCTCTGTCGGGCTGTGTCGGGCCCTGTCGGGCCCTGTCGGGCTCTGTCGGGCTCTGTCGGGCTCTGTCGGGCCCTGTCGGGCTCTGTCGGGCTCTACTGGGCCCTGTCGGGCCCTGTCGAGCTCTGTCGGGCTCTGTCGGGCTCTTTCGGGCTCTGTCGGGCTCTACTGGGCTCTGTCGGGCTCTGTCGGGTTCTGTCGGGCTCTGTCGGGCTCTGTCAGGCCCTGTCGGGCCCTGTCGGGCTCTGTCGGGCTCTGTCGGGCTCTGTCGGGCTCTACTGGGCTCTGTCGGGTTCTACTGGGCTCTACTGGGCCCTGTCGGGCTCTGTCGGGCTCTACTGGGCTCTGTCGGGCTCGGTCGGGCCCTGTCGGGCTCTGTCAAGCTCTGTCGGGCTCTGTCGGGCTCTGTCGGGCTCTACTGGTCTCTGTCGGGCCCTGTCGGGCTCTGTCGGGCTCTGTCGGGCTCTGTCGGGCTCTGTCGGGCCCTGTCGGGCTCTGTCGGGCTCTACTGGGCCCTGTCGGGCTCTGTCAAGCTCTGTCGGGTTCTGTCGGGCTCTGTCGGGCTCTACTGGGCCCTGTCGCGCTCTGTCAAGCTCTGTCGGGCTCTGTCGGGCTCTGTCGGGCTCTACTGGGCCCTGTCGGGCTCTGTCGGGCTCTGTCGGGCTCTGTCGGGCTCTGTCGGGCTCTACTGGGCCCTGTCGGGCTCTGTCGGGCTCTGTCGGGCTCGGTCGGGCTCTGTCGGGCCCTGTCGGGCTCTGTCGGGCTCTGTCGGGCTCTACTGGGCCCTGTCGGGCTCTGTCGGGCCCTGTCGGGCCCTGTCGGGCTCTGTCGGGCTCTGTCGGGCTCTGTCGGGCCCTGTCGGGCTCTGTCGGGCTCTACTGGGCCCTGTCGGGCCCTGTCGGGCCCTGTCGGGCTCTGTCGGGCCCTGTCGGGCTCTGTCGGGCTCTGTCGAGCTCTACTGGGCTCTGTCGGGCTCTGTCGGGCCCTGTCGGGCTCTGTCGGGCCCTGTCGGGCTCTATCGGGCTCTGTCGGGCTCTGTCGGGCTCTACTGGGCCCTGTCGGGCTCTGTCGGGCTCTGTCGGGCCCTGTCGGGCTCTATCGGGCTCTGTCGGGCTCTGTCGGGCTCTACTGGGCCCTGTCGGGCTCTGTCGGGCTCTGTCGGGCTCTGTCGGGCCCTGTCGGGCTCTGTCGGGCCCTGTCGGGCCCTGTCGGGCTTTGTCGGGCTCTGTCGGGCTCTGTCGGGCTGTACTGGGCCCTGTCGGGCCCTGTCGGGCTCTGTCGGGCCCTGTCGGGCTCTGCCGGGCTCTGTCGGGCTCTGTCGGGCTCTACTGGGCCCTGTCGGGCTCTGTCGGGCTCTGTCGGGCTCTGTCGGGCTCTACTGGGCTCTGTCGGGTTCTGTCGGGTTCTGTCGGGCTCTGTCGGGCCCTGTCGGGCTCTGTCGGGCTCTGTCGGGCTCTGTCGGGCTCTGTCGGGCCCTGTCGGGCCCTGTCGAGCTCTGTCGGGCTCTGTCGGGCCCTGTCGGGCTCTGTCGGGCCCTGTTGGGCCCTGTCGGGCTCTGTCGGGCTCTGTCGGGCCCTGTCGGGCCCTGTCGGACTCTGTCGGGCTC
The DNA here is from genome assembly GCF_036013445.1 of Caloenas nicobarica. Classification (NCBI taxonomy): domain Eukaryota; kingdom Metazoa; phylum Chordata; class Aves; order Columbiformes; family Columbidae; genus Caloenas; species Caloenas nicobarica. Next base: position 17,179 of record NW_027017300.1, on the reverse strand, counting down.
TGTCGGGCTCTGTCGGGTTCTACTGGTCTCTACTGGGCCCTGTCGGGCTCTGTCGGGCTCTGTCGGGCTCTGTCGGGCCCTGTCGGGCTCTGTCGGGCTCGGTCGGGCCCTGTCGGGCCCTGTCGGGCCCTGTCGGGCTCTGTCGGGCTCTGTCGAGCTCTACTGGGCTCTGTCGGGCTCTGTCGGGCCCTGTCGGGCTCTGTCGGGTTCTGTCGGGCTCTGTCGGACCCTGTCGGGCCCTGTCGGGCTCTGTCGGGCTCTGTCGGGCTCTGTCGGGCTCTACTGGGCTCTACTGTTCCCTGTCGGGCCCTGTCGGGCTCTGTCGGGCTCTGTCGGGCCCTGTCGGGCCAAGTCGGGCTCTGTCGGGCTCTACTGGGCTCTGTCGGGCTCTGTCGGGCCCTGTCGGGCCCTGTCGGGCCCTGTCGGGCTCTGTCGGGCTCTGTCGGGCCCTGTCGGGCTCTGTCGGGCTCTGTCGGGCTCTGTCGGGCTCTACTGGGCCCTGTCGGGCTCTGTCGGGCCCTGTCGGGCTCTGTCGGGCTCTGTCGGGCTCTGTCGGGCTCTACTGGGCTCTACTGTTCCCTGTCGGGACCTGTCGGGCTCTGTCGGGCTCTGTCGGGCCCTGTCGGGCCCTGTCGGGCTCTGTCGGGCTCTACTGGGCTCTGTCGGGCTCTGTCGGGCTCTGTCGGGCCCTGTCGGGCCCTGTCGGGCTCTGTCGGGCTCTACTGGTCTCTGTCGGGCTCTGTCGGGCTCTGTCGGGCCCTGTCGGGCTCTGTCGGGTTCTGTCGGACCCTGTCGGGCTCTGTCGTGCTCTGTCGGGCTCTGTCGGGCTCTGTCGGGCTCTACTGGGCTCTGTCGGGCTCTGTCGGGCTCTATCGGGCTCTGTCGGGCTCTGTCGGGCTCTACTGGGCCCTGTCGGGCTCTGTCGGGCCCTGTCGGGCCCTGTCGGGCTCTGTCGGGCTCTGTCGGGCTCTGTCGGGCCCTGTCGGGCTCTGTCGGGCTCTACTGGGCCCTGTCGGGCCCTGTCGGGCCCTGTCGGGCTCTACTGGGCTCTACTGGGCTCTGTCGGGCTCTGTCGGGCTCTACTGGGCCCTGTCGGGCCCTGTCGGGCCCTGTCGGGCTCTGTCGGGCCCTGTCGGGCCCTGTCGGGATCTGTCGGGCTCTGTCGGGCCCTGTCGGGCTCTGTCGGGCTCTGTCGGGCTCTGTCGGGCTCTACTGGGCTCTACTGGGCCCTGTCGGGCTCTGTCGGGCTCTGTCGGGCTCTGTCGGGCTCTACTGGGCCTTGTCGGGCTCTGTCGGGCTCTGTCGGGCCCTGTCGGGCTCTGTCGGGCTCTACTGGTCTCTGTCGGGCTCTGTCGGGCTCTGTCGGGCTCTGTCGGGCTCTGTCGGGCTCTGTCGGGATCTACTGGGCTCTGTCGGGCTCTGTCGGGCCCTGTCGGGCTCTGTCGGGCTCTGTCGGGCCCTGTCGGGCTCTGTCGGGCTCTACTGGGCTCTGTCGGGCCCTGTCGGGCCCTGTCGGGCCCTGTCGGGCTCTGTCGGGCTCTGTCGGGCCCTGTCGGGCCCTGTCGGGCTCTGTCGGGCTCTACTGGGCCCTGTCGGGCCCTGTCGGGCTCTGTCGGGATTTGTCAAGCTCTACTGGGCTCTCTCGGGCTCTGTCGGGCTCTGTCGGGCCCTGTCGGGCACTGTCGGGCTCTGTCGGGCTCTACTGGGCTCTGTCGGGCTCTGTCGGGCCCTGTCGGGCTCTGTCGGGCTCTGTCGGGCTCTGTCAGGCTCTGTCGGGCCCTGTCGGGCTCTACTGGGCCCTGTCGGGCCCTGTCGGGCTTTGTCGGGCTCTGTCGGGCTCTGTCGGGCTCTATCGGGCTCTACTGGGCCCTGTCGGGCTCTGTCGGGCTCTGTCGGGCCCTGTCGGGCTCTGTCGGGACCTGTCGGGCTCTGTCGGGCTCTGTCGGGCCCTGTCGGGCTCTGTCGGGCCCTGTCGGGCCCTGTCGGGCTCTGTCGGGCTCTGTCGGGCTCTACTGGGCCCTGTCGGGCCCTGTCGGGCCCTGTCGGGCTCTGTCGGGCTCTACTGGGCCCTGTCGGGCTCTGTCGGGCCCTCTCGGGCTCTGTCGGGCTCTATCGGGCTCTGTCGGGCTCTACTGGGCTCTACTGTTCCCTGTCGGGCCCTGTCGGGCTCTGTCGGGCCCTGTCGGGCTCTGTCGGGCTCTACTGGGCTCTACTGTTCCCTGTCGGGCCCTGTCGGGCTCTGTCGGGCTCTGTCGGGCTCTGTCGGGCTCTACTGAGCCCTGTCGGGCTCTGTCGGGCCCTGTCGGGCCCTGTCGGGCCCTGTCGGGCTCTGTCGGGTTCTTTCGGGCTCTGTCGGGCTCTGTCGGGCCCTGTCGGGCCCTGTCGGGCTCTGTCGGGCTCTGTCGGGCACTACTGGGCCCTGTCGGGCCCTGTCGGGCCCTGTCGGGCTCTGTCGGGCTCTGTCGGGCTCTGTCGGGCTCTACTGGGCTCTACTGTTCCCTGTCGGGCCCTGTCGGGCTCTGTCGGGCCCTGTCGGGCTCTGTCGGGCTCTGTCGGGCTCTACTGGGCTCTGTCGGGCTCTGTCGGGCTCTGTCGGGCCCTGTCGGGCTCTGTCGGGCTGTGTCGGGCCCTGTCGGGCTCTGTCGGGCTCTGTCGGGCTCTGTCGGGCTCTGTCGGGCTCTACTGGGCCCTGTCGGGCTCTGTCGGAACCTGTCGGGCTCTGTCGGGCTCTGTCGGGCTCTGTCGGGCTCTACTGGGCTCTACTGTTCCCTGTCGGGCCCTGTCGGGCTCTGTCGGGCTCTGTCGGGCCCTGTCGGGCCCTGTCGGGCTCTGTCGGGATCTACTGGGCTCTGTCGGGCTCTGTCGGGCCCTGTCGGGCTCTGTCGGGCCCTGTCGGGCCCTGTCGGGCTCTGTCGGGCTCTACTGGTCTCTGTCGGGCTCTGTCGGGCTCTGTCGGGCCCTGTCGGGCTCTGTCGGGCTCTGTCGGGCCCTGTCGGGCTCTGTCGGGCCCTGTCGGGCTCTGTCGGGCTCTGTCGGGCCCTGTCGGGCTCTGTCGGGCTCTGTCGGGCTCTGTCGGGCTCTACTGAGCCCTGTCGGGCTCTGTCGGGCCCTGTCGGGCCCTGTCGGGCCCTGTCGGGCTCTGTCGGGTTCTTTCGGGCTCTGTCGGGCTCTGTCGGGCCCTGTCGGGCCCTGTCGGGCTCTGTCGGGCTCTGTCGGGCACTACTGGGCCCTGTCGGGCCCTGTCGGGCCCTGTCGGGCTCTGTCGGGCTCTGTCGGGCTCTGTCGGTCTCTACTGGGCTCTACTGTTCCCTGTCGGGCCCTGTCGGGCTCTGTCGGGCCCTGTCGTGCTCTGTCGGGCTCTGTCGGGCTCTACTGGGCTCTGTCGGGCTCTGTCGGGCTCTGTCGGGCCCTGTCGGGCTCTGTCGGGCTGTGTCGGGCCCTGTCGGGCTCTGTCGGGCTCTGTCGGGCTCTGTCGGGCTCTGTCGGGCTCTACTGGGCCCTGTCGGGCTCTGTCGGAACCTGTCGGGCTCTGTCGGGCTCTGTCGGGCTCTGTCGGGCTCTACTGGGCTCTACTGTTCCCTGTCGGGCCCTGTCGGGCTCTGTCGGGCTCTGTCGGGCCCTGTCGGGCCCTGTCGGGCTCTGTCGGGCTCTACTGGGCTCTGTCGGGCTCTGTCGGGCCCTGTCGGGCTCTGTCGGGCCCTGTCGGGCCCTGTCGGGCTCTGTCGGACTCTACTGGTCTCTGTCGGGCTCTGTCGGGCTCTGTCGGGCCCTGTCGGGCTCTGTCGGGCTCTGTCGGGCCCTGTCGGGCTCTGTCGGGCCCTGTCGGGCTCTGTCGGGCTCTGTCGGGCCCTGTCGGGCTCTGTCGGGCCCTGTCGGGCCCTGTCGGGCTCTGTCGGGCTCTGTCGGGCTCTACTGGGCCCTGTCGGGCCCTGTCGGGCCCTCTCGGGCTCTGTCGGGCTCTGTCGGGCTCTGTCGGGCTCTACTGGGCTCTACTGTTCCCTGTCGGGCCCTGTCGGGCTCTGTCGGGCCCTGTCGGGCTCTGTCGGGCTCTGTCGGGCTCTACTGGGCTCTACTGTTCCCTGTCGGGCCCTGTCGGGCTCTGTCGGGCTCTGTCGGGCTCTGTCGGGCTCTACTGAGTCCTGTCGGGCTCTGTCGGGCTCTGTCGGGCTCTGTCGGGCCCTGTCGGGCCCTGTCGGGCTCTGTCGGGTTCTGTCGGGCTCTGTCGGGCTCTGTCGGGCCCTGTCGGGCTCTGTCGGGCTCTGTCGGGCTCTGTCGGGCTCTACTGGGCCCTGTCGGGCCCTGTCGGGCCCTGTCGGGCTCTGTCGGGCTCTGTCGGGCTCTGTCGGGCTCTACTGGGCTCTACTGTTCCCTGTCGGGCCCTGTCGGGCTCTGTCGGGCTCTGTCGGGCCCTGTCGGGCCCTGTCGGGCTCTGTCGGGCTCTACTGGGCTCTGTCGGGCTCTGTCGGGCCCTGTCGGGCTCTGTCGGGCCCTGTCGGGCTCTGTCGGGCTCTGTCGGGCCCTGTCGGGCTCTGTCGGGCTCTGTCGGGCTCTGTCGGGCTCTACTGGGCCCTGTCGGGCTCTGTCGGGCCCTGTCGGGCTCTGTCGGGCTCTGTCGGGCTCTGTCGGGCTCTACTGGGCTCTACTGTTCCCTGTCGGGCCCTGTCGGGCTCTGTCGGGCTCTTTCGGGCCCTGTCGGGCCCTGTCGGGCTCTGTCGGGCTCTACTGGGCTCTGTCGGGCTCTGTCGGGCTCTGTCGGGCTCTGTCGGGCCCTGTCGGGCCCTGTCGCGCTCTGTCGGGCTCTACTGGTCTCTGTCGGGCTCTGTCGGGCTCTGTCGGGCCCTGTCGGGCTCTGTCGGGTTCTGTCGGACCCTGTCGGGCTCTGTCGTGCTCTGTCGGGCTCTGTCGGGCTCTGTCGGGCTCTGTCGGGCTCTGTCGGGCTTTGTCGGGCTCTGTCGGGCTCGGTCGGGCCCTGTCGGGCCCTGTCGGGCCCTGTCGGGCTCTGTCGGGCTCTGTCGCGCCCTGTCGGGCCCTGTCGGGCTTTGTCGGGCTCTGTCGGGCTCTACTGGGCCCTGTCGGGCCCTGTCGGGCCCTGTCGGGCCCTGTTGGGCTCTGTCGGGCTCTGTCGAGCTCTACTGGGCCCTGTCGGGCTCTGTCGGGCCCTGTCGGGCTCTGTCGGGCTCTGTCGAGCTCTACTGGGCTCTGTCGGGCTCTGTCGGGCCCTGTCGGGCTCTGTCGGGCCCTGTCGGGCTCTATCGGGCTCTGTCGGGCTCTGTCGGGCTCTACTGGGCCCTGTCGGGCTCTGTCGGGCTCTGTCGGGCTCTGTCGGGCCCTGTCGGGCCCTGTCGGGCTCTGTCGGGTTCTGTCGGGCTCTGTCGGGCTCTGTCGGGCCCTGTCGGGCTCTGTCGGGCTCTGTCGGGCTCTGTCGGGCTCTACTGGGCCCTGTCGGGCCCTGTCGGGCCCTGTCGGGCTCTGTCGGGCTCTGTCGGGCTCTGTCGGGCTCTACTGGACTCTACTGTTCCCTGTCGGGCCCTGTCGGGCTCTGTCGGGCTCTGTCGGGCCCTGTCGGGCCAAGTCGGGCTCTGTCGGGCTCTACTGGGCTCTGTCGGGCCCTGTCGGGCCCTGTCGGGCTCTGTCGGGCTCTGTCGGGCCCTGTCGGGCTCTGTCGGGCTCTGTCGGGCTCTGTCGGGCTCTACTGGGCCCTGTCGGGCTCTGTCGGGCCCTGTCGGGCTCTGTCGGGCTCTGTCGGGCTCTGTCGGGCTCTACTGGGCTCTACTGTTCCCTGTCGGGACCTGTCGGGCTCTGTCGGGCTCTGTCGGGCTCTGTCGGGCCCTGTCGGGCCCTGTCGGGCTCTGTCGGGCTCTACTGGGCTCTGTCGGGCTCTGTCGGGCTCTGTCGGGCCCTGTTGGGCCCTGTCGGGCTCTGTCGGGCTCTACTGGTCTCTGTCGGGCTCTGTCGGGCTCTGTCGGGCCCTGTCGGGCTCTGTCGGGTTCTGTCGGACCCTGTCGGGCTCTGTCGTGCTCTGTCGGGCTCTGTCGGGCTCTGTCGGGCTCTACTGGGCTCTGTCGGGCTCTGTCGGGCTCTATCGGGCTCTGTCGGGCTCTGTCGGGCTCTACTGGGCCCTGTCGGGCTCTGTCGGGCCCTGTCGGGCCCTGTCGGGCTCTGTCGGGCTCTGTCGGGCTCTGTCGGGCCCTGTCGGGCTCTGTCGGGCTCTACTGGGCCCTGTCGGGCCCTGTCGGGCCCTGTCGGGCTCTACTGGGCTCTACTGGGCTCTGTCGGGCTCTGTCGGGCTCTACTGGGCCCTGTCGGGCCCTGTTGGGCCCTGTCGGGCTCTGTCGGGCCCTGTCGGGCCCTGTCGGGATCTGTCGGGCTCTGTCGGGCCCTGTCGGGCTCTGTCGGGCTCTGTCGGGCTCTGTCGGGCTCTACTGGGCTCTACTGGGCCCTGTCGGGCTCTGTCGGGCTCTGTCGGGCTCTGTCGGGCTCTACTGGGCCTTGTCGGGCTCTGTCGGTCTCTGTCGGGCCCTGTCGGGCTCTGTCGGGCCCTGTCGGGCTCTGTCGGGCTCTACTGGTCTCTGTCGGGCTCTGTCGGGCTCTGTCGGGCTCTGTCGGGCTCTACCTGGCTCTGTCGGGCTCTGTCGGGCCCTGTCGGGCTCTGTCGGGCTCTGGCGGGCCCTGTCGGGCTCTGTCGGGCTCTACTGGGCCCTGTCGGGCCCTGTCGGGCTCTGTCGGGCTCTGTCGGGCCCTGTCGGGCCCTGTCGGGCTCTGTCGGGCTCTACTGGGCTCTGTCGGGCTCTGTCGGGCCCTGTCGGGCTCTGTCGGGCTCTGTCGGGCTCTGTCAGGCTCTGTCGGGCCCTGTCGGGCTCTACTGGGCCCTGTCGGGCCCTGTCGGGCTTTGTCGGGCTCTGTCGGGCTCTGTCGGGCTCTATCGGGCTCTACTGGGCCCTGTCGGGCTCTGTCGGGCTCTGTCGGGCCCTGTCGGGCTCTGTCGGGACCTGTCGGGCTCTGTCGGGCTCTGTCGGGCCCTGTCGGGCTCTGTCGGGCCCTGTCGGGCCCTGTCGGGCTCTGTCGGGCTCTGTCGGGCTCTACTGGGCCCTGTCGGGCCCTGTCGGGCCCTGTCGGGCTCTGTCGGGCTCTACTGGGCCCTGTCGGGCTCTGTCGGGCCCTCTCGGGCTCTGTCGGGCTCTATCGGGCTCTGTCGGGCTCTACTGGGCTCTACTGTTCCCTGTCGGGCCCTGTCGGGCTCTGTCGGGCCCTGTCGGGCTCTGTCGGGCTCTACTGGGCTCTACTGTTCCCTGTCGGGCCCTGTCGGGCTCTGTCGGGCTCTGTCGGGCTCTGTCGGGCTCTACTGAGCCCTGTCGGGCTCTGTCGGGCCCTGTCGGGCCCTGTCGGGCTCTGTCGGGTTCTGTCGGGCTCTGTCGGGCTCTGTCGGGCCCTGTCGGGCCCTGTCGGGCTCTGTCGGGCTCTGTCGGGCACTACTGGGCCCTGTCGGGCCCTGTCGGGCCCTGTCGGGCTCTGTCGGGCTCTGTCGGGCTCTGTCGGTCTCTACTGGGCTCTACTGTTCCCTGTCGGGCCCTGTCGGGCTCTGTCGGGCCCTGTCGGGCTCTGTCGGGCTCTGTCGGGCTCTACTGGGCTCTGTCGGGCTCTGTCGGGCTCTGTCGGGCCCTGTCGGGCTCTGTCGGGCTGTGTCGGGCCCTGTCGGGCTCTGTCGGGCTCTGTCGGGCTCTGTCGGGCTCTGTCGGGCTCTACTGGGCCCTGTCGGGCTCTGTCGGACCCTGTCGGGCTCTGTCGGGCTCTGTCGGGCTCTGTCGGGCTCTACTGGGCTCTACTGTTCCCTGTCGGGCCCTGTCGGGCTCTGTCGGGCTCTGTCGGGCCCTGTCGGGCCCTGTCGGGCTCTGTCGGGCTCTACTGGGCTCTGTCGGGCTCTGTCGGGCCCTGTCGGGCTCTGTCGGGCCCTGTCGGGCCCTGTCGGGCTCTGTCGGGCTCTACTGGTCTCTGTCGGGCTCTGTCGGGCTCTGTCGGGCCCTGTCGGGCTCTGTCGGGCTCTGTCGGGCCCTGTCGGGCTCTGTCGGGCCCTGTCGGGCTCTGTCGGGCCCTGTCGGGCCCTGTCGGGCTCTGTCGGGCTCTGTCGGGCTCTACTGGGCCCTGTCGGGCCCTGTCGGGCCCTCTCGGGCTCTGTCGGGCTCTGTCGGGCTCTGTCGGGCTCTACTGGGCTCTACTGTTCCCTGTCGGGCCCTGTCGGGCTCTGTCGGGCCCTGTCGGGCTCTGTCGGGCTCTGTCGGGCTCTACTGGGCTCTACTGTTCCCTGTCGGGCCCTGTCGGGCTCTGTCGGGCTCTGTCGGGCTCTGTCGGGCTCTACTGAGTCCTGTCGGGCTCTGTCGGGCTCTGTCGGGCTCTGTCGGGCTCTGTCGGGCTATGTCGGGCCCTGTCGGGCCCTGTCGGGCTCTGTCGGGTTCTGTCGGGCCCTGTCGGGCTCTGTCGGGCTCTGTCGGGCTCTGTCGGGCTCTACTGGGCCCTGTCGGGCCCTGTCGGGCCCTTTCGGGCTCTGTCGGGCTCTGTCGGGCTCTGTCGGGCTCTACTGGGCTCTACTGTTCCCTGTCGGGCCCTGTCGGGCTCTGTCGGGCTCTGTCGGGCCCTGTCGGGCCCTGTCGGGCTCTGTCGGGCTCTACTGGGCTCTGTCGGGCTCTGTCGGGCCCTGTCGGGCTCTGTCGGGCCCTGTCGGGCTCTATCGGGCTCTGTCGGGCCCTGTCGGGCTCTGTCGGGCTCTGTCGGGCTCTGTCGGGCTCTGTCGGGCTCTACTGGGCCCTGTCGGGCTCTGTCGGGCCCTGTCGGGCTCTGTCGGGCTCTACTGGGCTCTACTGTTCCCTGTCGGGCCCTGTCGGGCTCTGTCGGGCTCTGTCGGGCCCTGTCGGGCCCTGTCGGGCTCTGTCGGGCTCTACTGGGCTCTGTCGGGCTCTGTCGGGCTCTGTCGGGCTCTGTCGGGCCCTGTCGGGCCCTGTCGGGCTCTGTCGGGCTCTACTGGTCTCTGTCGGGCTCTGTCGGGCTCTGTCGGGCTCTGTCGGGCTCTGTCGGGCTCTGTCGGGCTCTACTGGGCCCTGTCGGGCTCTGTCGGGCCCTGTCGGGCTCTGTCGGGCTCTACTGGGCTCTACTGTTCCCTGTCGGGCCCTGTCGGGCTCTGTCGGGCTCTGTCGGGCCCTGTCGGGCCCTGTCGGGCTCTGTCGGGCTCTACTGGGCTCTGTCGGGCTCTGTCGGGCTCTGTCGGGCTCTGTCGGGCCCTGTCGGGCCCTGTCGGGCTCTGTCGGGCTCTACTGGTCTCTGTCGGACCCTGTCGGGCTCTGTCGTGCTCTGTCGGGCTCTGTCGGGCTCTGTCGGGCTCTACTGGGCTCTGTCGGGCTCTGTCGGGCTCTGTCGGGCTCTATCGGGCTCTGTCGGGCCCTGTCGGGCCCTGTCGGGCTCTGTCGGCCTCTACTGGGCTCTGTCGGGCTCTGTCGGGCTCTACTGGGCCCTGTCGGGCTCTGTCGGGCCCTGTCGGGCCCTGTCGGGCTCTGTCGGGCTCTGTCGGGCTCTGTCGGGCCCTGTCGGGCTCTGTCGGGCTCTACTGGGCCCTGTCGGGCCCTGTCGGGCCCTGTCGGGCTCTACTGGGCTCTACTGGGCTCTGTCGGGCTCTGTCGGGCTCTACTGGGCCCTGTCGGGCCCTGTCGGGCCCTGTCGGGCTCTGTCGGGCCCTGTCGGGCCCTGTCGGGATCTGTCGGGCTCTGTCGGGCCCTGTCGGGCTCTGTCGGGCTCTGTCGGGCTCTGTCGGGCTCTACTGGGCTCTACTGGGCCCTGTCGGGCTCTGTCGGGCTCTGTCGGGCTCTGTCGGGCTCTACTGGGCCCTGTCGGGCTCTGTCGGGCTCTGTCGGGCTCTGTCGGGCCCTGTCGGGCTCTGTCGGGCCCTGTCGGGCTCTGTCGGGCTCTGTCGGGCTCTGTCGGGCCCTGTCGGGCTCTGTCGGGCTCTGTCGGGCTCTGTCGGGCCCTGTCGGACTCTGTCGGGCTCTGTCAGGCTCTGTCGGGCTCTGTCGGGCCCTGTCGGGCTCTGTCGGGCCCTGTCGGGCTCTGTCGGGCTCTGTCGGGCTCTGTCGGGCTCTACTGGGCCCTGTCGGGCTCTGTCGGGCTCTGTCGGGCTCTGTAGGGCCCTGTCGGGCTCTGTCGGGCTCTGTCGGGCTCTGTCGGGCCCTGTCGGGCCCTGTCGGGCTCTGTCGGGCTCTGTCGGGCTCTACTGGGCTCTGTCGGGCTCTGTCGGGCCCTGTCGGGCTCTGTCGGGCTCTGTTGGGCTCTGTCGGGCCCTGTCGGGCCCTGTCGAGCTCTGTCGGGCTCTGTCGGGCTCTGTCAGGTTCTACTGGGCTCTGTCGGGCTCTTTCGGGTTCTGTCGGGCTCTGTCGGCCTCTGTCGGGCCCTGTCGGGCCCTGTCGGGCTCTGTCGGGCCCTGTCGGGCTCTGTCGGGCTCTGTCGGGCTCTGTCGGGCTCTACTGGGCTCTGTCGGGTTCTACTGGGCTCTACTGGGCCCTGTCGGGCTCTGTCGGGCCCTGTCGGGCCCTGTCGGGCTCTGTCGGGCTCTGTCGGGCTCTGTCGGGCCCTGTCGGGCTCTGTCGGGCTCTACTGGGCCCTATCGGGCCCTGTCGGGCCCTGTCGGGATCTGTCGGGCTCTGTCGGGCTCTACTGGGCTCTGTCGGGCTCTGTCGGGCCCTGTCGGGCTCTGTCGGGCCCTGTCGGACTCTGTCGGGCTCTGTCGGGCTCTGTCAGGCTCTACTGGGCCCTGTCGGGCTCTATCGGGCACTGTCGGGCTCTTTCGGGCCCTGTCGGTCTCTGTCGGGCCCTGTCGGGCCCTGTCGGGCTTTGTCGGGCTCTGTCGAGCTCTGTCGGGCTCTGTGAGGCTCTACTGGGCACTGTCGGGCTCTGTCGGGCTCTGTCAGGCCCTGTCGGGCTCTGTCGGTCTCTGTCGGGCTCTGTCGGGCTCTACTGGGCCCTGTCGGGCTCTGTCGGGCTCTGTCGGGCTCTGTCGGGCTCTACTGGGCTCTGTCGTGCCCTGTCGGGCCCTGTCGGGCTCTGTCGGGCTCTGTCGGGCCCTGTCGGGCCCTGTCGAGCTCTGTCGGGCTCTGTCGGGCTCTGTCAGGCTCTACTGGGCTCTGTCGGGCTCTGTCGGGTTCTGTCGGGCTCTGTCGGGCCCTGTCGGGCCCTCTCGGGCCCTGTCGGGCTCTGTCGGGCCCTGTCGGGCTCTGTCGGTCTCTGTCGGGCTCTGTCGGGCTCTACTGGGCTCTGTCGGGTTCTACTGGGCTCTACTGGGCCCTGTCGGGCTCTGTCGGGCTCTGTCGGGCTCTGTCGGGCTCTGTCGGGCTCTACTGTGCTCTGTCGGGCCCGGTCGGGCCCTGTCGGGCTCTGTCGGGCTCTGTCGGGCTCTGTCGGGCTCTACTGGTCTCTGACGGGCTCTGTCAGGCCCTGTCGGGCCCTGTCGGGCTCTGTCGGGCTCTGTCAGGCTCTACTGGGCTCTGTCGGGCTCTGTCGGGCCCTGTCGGGCTCTACTGGGCCCTGTCGGGCCCTGTCGGGCTCTGTCGGGCTCTGTCGAGCTCTACTGGGCTCTGTCGGGCTCTGTCGGGCCCTGTCGGGCTCTGTCAGGCCCTGTCGGGCCCTGTCGGGCTCTGTCAGGCCCTGTCGGGCTCTGTCGGGCTCTGTCGGGCTCTGTCGGGCTCTGTCGGGCTCTACTGGGCCCTGTCGGGCTCTGTCGGGCTCTGTCGGGCTCTGTCGGGCCCTGTCGGGCTCTGTCGGGCCCTGTCGGGCCCTGTCGGGCTTTGTCGGGCTCTACTGGGCCCTGTCGGGATCTGTCGGGCCCTGTCGGGCTCTGTCGGGCTCTGTCGGGCTCTACTGGGCTCTGTTGGGCTCTACTGGGCCCTGTCGGGCCCTGTCGGGCCCTGTCGGGCTCTGTCGGGCTCTACTGGGCCCTGTCGGGCTCTGTCGGGCCCTGTCGGGCTCTGTCGGGCTCTGTCGGGCTCTACTGGGCTCTACTGTTCCCTGTCGGGCCCTGTCGGGCTCTGTCGGGCCCTGTCGGGCTCTGTCGGGCTCTGTCGGGCCCTGTCGGGCCCTGTCGGGCTCTGTCGGGCTCTACTGGGCCCTGTCGGGCTCTGTCAGGCTCTGTCGGGCCCTGTCGGGCGCTGTCGGGCCCTGTCGGGCCCTGTCGGGCTCTGTCGGGCTCTGTCGGGCTCTACTGGGCTCTGTCGGGCTCTACTGGGCCCTGTCGGGCCCTGTCGGGCCCTGTCGGGCTCTGTCGGGCTCTACTGGGCCCTGTCGGGCTATGTCGGGCCCTGTCGGGCTCTGTCGGGCTCTGTTGGGCTCTGTCGGGCTCTACTGGGCTCTACTGTTCCCTGTCGGGCCCTGTCGGGCTCTGTCGGGCCCTGTCGGGCTCTGTCGGGCTCTGTCGGGCCCTGTCGGGCCCTGTCGGGCTCTGTTGGGCTCTGTCGGGCTCTGTCGGGCTCTACTGGGCTCTGTCGGGCTCTGTCGGGTTCTGTCGGGCTCTGTCGGGCTCTGTCGGGCCGTGTCGGGCCCTGTCGGGCTCTGTCGGGTTCTGTCGGGCTCTGTCGGGCTCTGTCGGTCTCTGTCGGGCTCTGTCGGGGTCTACTGGGCTCTACTGTTCCCTGTCGGGCCCTGTCGGGCTCTGTCGGCTCTGTCGGGCTCTGTCGGGCTCTACTGAGCCCTGTCGGGCTCTGTCGGGCCCTGTCGGGCCCTGTCGGGCCCTGTCGGGCTCTGTCGGGTTCTGTCGGGCCCTGTCGGGCTCTGTCGGGCCCTGTCGGGCCCTGTCGGGCTCTGTCGGGCTCTACTGGGCCCTGTCGGGCTCTGTCGGGCCCTGTCAGGCTCTGTCGGGCTCTGTCGGGCTCTGTCGGGCCCTGTCGGGCCCTGTCGAGCTCTGTCGGGCTCTGTCGGGCTCTGTCAGGCTCTACTGGGCTCTGTCGGGCTCTGTCGGGTTCTGTCGGCTCTGTCGGGCCCTGTCGGGCTCTGTCGGGCCCTGTCGGGCCCTGTCGGGCTCTGTTGGGCCCTGTCGGGCTCTGTCGGGCTCTGTCGGGCTCTGTCGGGCTCTACTGGGCTCTGTCGGGTTCTACTGGGCTCTACTGGGCCCTGTCGGGCTCTGTCGGGCTCTGTCGGGCTCTACTGAGCCCTGTCGGGCTCTGTCGGGCTCTGTCGGGCTCTGTCGGGCCCTGTCGGGCCCTGTCGGGCTCTGTCGGTCTCTGTCGGGCCCTGTCGGGCCCTGTCGGGCTCTGTCGGGCTCTGTCGGGCTCTGTCGGGCTCTGTCGGGCTCTACTGGGCTCTGTCGGGCCCTGTCGGGCCCTGTCGGGCTCTGTCGGGCTCTGTCGGGCTCTGTCGGGCCCTGTCGGGCCCTGTCGAGCTCTGTCGGGCTCTGTCGGGCTCTGTCAGGCTATACTGGGCTCTGTCGGGCTCTGTCGGGCCCTGTCGGGCCCTGTCGGGCTCTGTCGGGCCCTGTCGGGCTCTGTCGGGCTCTGTCGGGCTCTGTCGGGCTCTACTGGGCTCTGTCGGGTTCTAATGGGCTCTACTGGGCCCTGTCGGGCTCTGTCGGGCTCTGTCGGGCTCTGTCGGGCTCTGTCGGGCTCTACTGTGCTCTGTCGGGCTCGGTCGGGCCCTGTCGGGCTCTGTCGGGCTCTGTCGGGCTCTGTCGGGCTCTACTGGTCTCTGACGGGCTCTGTCAGGCCCTGTCGGGCCCTGTCGGGCTCTGTCGGGCTCTGTCAGGCTCTACTGGGCTCTGTCGGGCTCTGTCGGGCCCTGTCGGGCTCTACTGGGCCCTGTCGGGCCCTGTCGGGCTCTGTCGGGCTCTGTCGAGCTCTACTGGGCTCTGTCGGGCTCTATCGGGCCCTGTCGGGCTCTGTCGGGCCCTGTCGGGCTCTGTCGGGCCCTGTCGGGCTCTGTCGGGCTCTGTCGGGCTCTGTCGGGCTCTACTGGGCCCTGTCGGGCTCTGTCGGGCTCTGTTGGTCTCTGTCGGGCCCTGTCGGGCTCTGTCGGGCCCTGTCGGGCTCTGTCGGGCCCTGTCGGGCCCTGTCGGGCTTTGTCGGGCTCTACTGGGCCCTGTCGGGCTCTGTCGGGCTCTGTCGGGCCCTGTCGGGCTCTGTCGGGCTCTGTCGGGCCCTGTCGGGCTCTGTCGGGCCCTGTCGGGCCCTGTCGGGCTCTGTCGGGCTCTGTCGGGCTCTACTGGGCTCTGTTGGGCTCTACTGGGCCCTGTCGGGCCCTGTCGGGCCCTGTCGGGCTCTGTCGGGCTCTACTGGGCCCTGTCGGGCTCTGTCGGGCCCTGTCGGGCTCTGTCGGGCTCTGTCGGGCTCTACTGGGCTCTACTGTTCCCTGTCGGGCCCTGTCGGGCCCTGTCGGGCCCTGTCGGGCTCTGTCGGGCTCTGTCGGGCTCTGTCGGGCTCTGTCGGGCTCTACTGGGCCCTGTCGGGCTCTGTCGGGCCCTGTCGGGCCCTGTCGGGCTCTGTCGGGCTCTGTCGGGGCTCTACTGGGCTCTGTCGGGCTCTGTCGGGTTCTGTCGGGCTCTGTCGGGCTCTGTCGGGCTTTGTCTGGCCCTGTCGGGCTCTGTCGGGCTCTGTCGGGCTCTGTCGGGCCCTGTCGGGCCCTGTCGGGCTCTGTCGGGCTCTGTCGGGCTCTGTCGGGCTCTACTGAGCTCTACTGTTCCCTGTCGGGCCCTGTCGGGCTCTGTCGGGCTCTACTGAGCCCTGTCGGGCTCTGTCGGGCTCTGTCGGGCTCTGTCGGGCCCTGTCGGGCCCTGTCGGGCTCTGTCGGGTTCTGTCGGGCTCTGTCGGGCTCTGTCGGGCCCTGTCGGGCTCTGTCGGGCTCTGTCGGGCTCTGTCGGGCTCTACTGGGCTCTGTCGGGCTCTGTCGGGCCCTGTCGGGCTCTGTCGGGCTCTGTCGGGCTCTGTCGGGCTCTACTGGGCTCTACTGTTCCCTGTCGGGCCCTGTCGGGCTCTGTCGGGCCCTGTCGGGCTCTGTCGGGCCCTGTCGGGCCCTGTCGGGCTCTGTCGGGCTCTGTCGGGCTCTGTCGGGATCTACTGGGCTCTGTCGGGCCCTGTCGGGCTCTACTGGGCTCTGTCGGGCTCTGTCGGGCTCCGTCGGGCCCTGACGGGCCCTGTCGGGCACTGTCGGGCCCTGTCGGGCTCTGTCGGGCTCTGTCGGGCTCTGTCGGGCTCTACTGGGCCCTGTCGGGCCCTGTCGGGCTCTATCGGGCTCTGTCGGGCTCTGTTGGGCCCTGTCGGGCTCTGTCAGGACCTGTCGGGCCCTGTCGGGCCCTGTCGGGCTCTGTCGGGCTCTGTCGGGCTCTACTGGGCCCTGTCGGGCTCTGTCGGGCTCTATCGGGCCCTGTCGGGCTCTGTCGGGCTCTGTCGGGCTCTATCGGGCCCTGTGGGGCTCTGTTGGGCTCTACTGGGCCCTGTCGGGCCCTGTCGGGCCCTGTCGGGCTCTGTCGGGCCCTTTCGGGCCCTGTCGGGCTCTGTCGGGCTCTGTCGAGGTCTACTGGGCCCTGTCGGGCCCTGTTGGGCTCTGTCGGGCTCTGTCGGGCTCTGTCGGGCTCTGTCGGGCTCTGTCGGGCTCTACTGGGCTAAACTGGGCTCTGTCGGGCTCTGTCGGGCTCTGTCGGGCTCTACTGGGACCTGTCTGGCCCTGTCGGGCTCTGTCGGGCCCTGTCGGGCCCTGTCGGGCCCTGTCGGGCCCTGTCGGGCTCTGTCGGGCTCTGTCGGGCTCTACTGGGCTCTGTCGGGCTCTGTCGGGCTCTGTCGGGCTCTACTGGGCTCTGTCGGGCCCTGTCGGGCCCTGTCGGGCCCTGTCGGGCTCTGTCGGGCTCTGTCGGGCTCTGTCGGGCTCTACTGGGCTCTGTCGGGCTCTGTCGGGCTCTGTCGGGCCGTGTCGGGCCCTGTCGGGCTCTGTCGGGCTCTGTTGGGTTCTGTCGGGCCCTGTCGGGCCCTGTCGGGCTCTGTCGGGCTCTGTCGGGCTCTGTCGGGCTCTGTCGGGCTCTACTGTTCCCTGTCGGGCCCTGTCGGGCTCTGTCGGGCTCTGTCGGGCTCTGTCGGGCTCTACTGAGCCCTGTCGGGCTCTGTCGGGCTCTGTCGGGCTCTGTCGGGCCCTGTCGGGCCCTGTCGGGCTCTGTCGGGCTCTGTCGGGCCCTGTCGGGCTCTGTCGGGCTCTGTCGGGCTCTGTCGGGCTCTGTCGGGCTCTACTGGGCCCTGTCGGGCTCTGTCGGGCCCTGTCGGGCTCTGTCGGGCTCTGGCGGGCTCTGTCGGGCTTTACTGGGCTCTACTGTTCCCTGTCGGGCCCTGTCGGGCTCTGTCGGGCCCTGTCGGGCTCTATCGGGCTCTGTCGGGCCCTGTCGGGCCCTGTCGGGCTCTGTCGGGCTCTGTCGGGCTCTGTCGGGCCCTGTCAGGCTCTGTCGGGTTCTGTCGGGCCCTGTCGGGCTCTGTCGTGCTCTGTCGGGCTGTGTCGGGCTCTGTCGGGCTCTACTGGGCTCTGTCGGGCTCTGTCGGGCTCTGTCGGGCCCTGTCGGGCCCTGTCGGGCACTGTCGGGCCCTGTCGGGCTCTGTCGGGCTCTGTCGGGCTCTGTCGGGCTCTGTCGGGCCCTGTCGGGCTCTGTCAGGCCCTGTCGGGCCCTGTCGGGCTCTGTCGGGCTCTGTCGGGCTCTACTGGGCCCTGTCGGGCTCTGTCGGGCTCTATCGGGCCCTGTCGGGCCCTGTCGGGCTCTGTCGGGCTCTGTCGGGCTCTGTCGGGCCCTGTGGGGCTCTGTTGGGCTCTACTGGGCCCTGTCGGGCCCTGTCGGGCCCTGTCGGGCTCTGTCGGGCCCTTTCGGGCCCTGTCGGGCTCTGTCGGTCTCTGTCGAGCTCTACTGGGCTCTGTCGGGCTCTGTCGGGCCCTGTCGGGCTCTGTCGGGCTCTGTTGGGCTCTGTCGGGCTCTGTCGGGCTCTGTCGGGCTCTACTGGGCTAAACTGGGCCATGTCGGGCTCTGTCGGGCTCTGTCGGGCTCTGTCGGGCTCTGTCGGGCTCTACTGGGCCCTGTCGGGACCTGTCGGGCTCTGTCGGTCTCTGTCGAGCTCTACTGGGCTCTGTCGGGCTCTGTCGGGCCCTGTCGGGCCCTGTCGGGCCCTGTCGGGGGCTCTGTCGGGCTCTGTCGGGC